>NC_067475.1:71844764-72017264 GCF_947179515.1 Apodemus sylvaticus
TAGGTCCATTCTGCCAAGATCTAGAAGATTGACCCTGCCCCCACTCATGATCCCCAAAGCCAGCAGACTGACCTGATCCATTCCCGTGGTGCCACGAACTAGATGACTGACCAGGTCCAGATTCTTCCTCTCCATAGCCATAAGACTGTCCTGAGCCAGTCCCATGCTGCCAAGAGCTAGATGATGGACCCGAGCCATATTCATGATGCCCAGAGCTAGATGACTGACCAGGTCCAGATTCTTCCTCTCCATAGCCGCAAGATTGTCCTGAGCCAGTCCCATGCTGCCAAGAGCTAGATGATGGACCTGAGCCATATTCATGATGCCCAGAGCTAGATGACTGACCAGGTCCAGATTCTTCCTCTCCATAGCCATAAGACTCTCCTGAGCCAGTCCCATGCTGCCAAGAGCTAGTTGATGGACCTGAGCCATATTCATGATGCCCAGAACTAGATGACTGACCAGGTCCAGATTCTTCCTCTCCATAGCCATAAGACTGTCCTGAGCCAGTCCCATGCTGCCAAGAGCTAGATGATGGACCTGAGCCATATTCATGATGCCCAGAGCTAGATGACTGACCAGGTCCAGATTCTTCCTCTCCATAGCCGTAAGATTGTCCTGAGCCAGTCCCATGCTGCCAAGAGCTAGATGATGGACCTGAGCCATATTCATGATGCCCAGAGCTAGATGACTGACCAGGTCCAGATTCTTCCTCTCCATAGCCATAAGACTCTCCTGAGCCAGTCCCATGCTGCCAAGAGCTAGATGATGGACCTGAGCCATATTCGTGATTCCCATAGCTAGATGACTGACCAGAGCCTGACCCATACTGCCCTAAGCCAGATGACTGACCTGAGCCTGCCCTGTTATGCCTAGAGCTAGATGACTGACTTGAGGCAGATCCATGATTCCCATAGCTAGATGACTGGCCAGAACCTGACCCATAGTGCCCTAAGCCAGATGACTGACCTGAGCCTGCCCTGTTATGCCTAGAGCTAGATGATGGACCTGAGCCATATTCATGATGCCCAGAGCTAGATGACTGACCAGAACCTGACCCATACTGCCCTAAGCCAGATGACTGACCCGAGCCTGTCCTGTTATGCCTAGAGCTAGATGACTGACCTGAGACAGATCCATGATTCCCATAGCTAGATGACTGACCAGAACCTGACCCATACTGCCCTAAGCCAGATGACTGACCTGAGCCTGCCCTGTTATGCCTAGAGCTAGATGATGGACCTGAGCCATATTCATGATTCCCATAGCTAGATGACTGACCAGAACCTGACCCATACTGCCCTAAGCCAGATGACTGACCCGAGCCTGTCCTGTTATGCCTAGAGCTAGATGACTGACCTGAGACAGATCCATGATTCCCATAGCTAGATGACTGACCAGAACCTGACCCATAGTGCCCTAAGCCAGATGACTGACCTGAGCCTGCCCTGTTATGCCTAGAGCTAGATGATGGACCTGAGCCATATTCATGATGCCCAGAGCTAGATGACTGACCAGAACCTGACCCATACTGCCCTAAGCCAGATGACTGACCCGAGCCTGTCCTGTTATGCCTAGAGCTAGATGACTGACCTGAGACAGATCCATGATTCCCATAGCTAGATGACTGACCAGAACCTGACCCATACTGCCCTAAGCCAGATGACTGACCTGAGCCTGCCCTGTTATGCCTAGAGCTAGATGATGGACCTGAGCCATATTCATGATTCCCATAGCTAGATGACTGACCAGAACCTGACCCATACTGCCCTAAGCCAGATGACTGACCCGAGCCTGTCCTGTTATGCCTAGAGCTAGATGACTGACCTGAGACAGATCCATGATTCCCATAGCTAGATGACTGACCAGAACCTGACCCATACTGCCCTAAGCCAGATGACTGACCTGAGCCTGCCCTGTTATGCCTAGAGCTAGATGACTGACCTGAGACAGATCCATGATTCCCATAGCTAGATGACTGGCCAGAACCTGACCCATACTGCCCTAAGCCAGATGACTGACCTGAGCCTGCCCTGTTATGCCTAGAGCTAGATGACTGACTTGAGGCAGATCCATGCTGCCCAGAGCTAGATGACTGACCAGAACTGGACCCATGCTGCCCAGAGCTAGATGACTGACCAGAACTGGACCCATGCTGCCCAGAGCTAGATGACTGACCAAAACTGGACCCATGCTGCCCAGAGCTAGATGACTGACCAGAACCGGACCCATGCTGCCCAGAGCTAGATGACTGACCAGAACTGGACCCATGCTGCCCAGAGCTAGATGACTGACCAGAACCGGACCCATGCTGCCCAGAGCTAGATGACTGACCAGAACCGGACCCATGCTGCCCAGAGCTAGATGACTGACCAGAACTGGACCCATGCTGCCCAGAGCTATATGACGGACCAGAACTGGACCCATGCTGCCCAGATCTAGATGACTGGCCAGAACCAGACCCATGCTGCCCAAAATGACATGATTGACTTGATGCAGTACCATGTTGGCCACAGCAAGACTGACCTGATTCATGTCCATGTTGTTTAAAGCCAGAGGACTGACTTGAGTTTGTTCCATGTTCTTCACAGCAGGATGAGTATCCTGAACCAGACTCACGCTGGCCACTTTTGGAAAATTCATTTGAATTACACCTGTTTTGATGAGAGCTTGATGAATGTTCACAGGAACTCATTCCCTGTTGACCACAACCAGAAGAGTAAGTTGCTCTAGACCCATATTGTCCACAGCAAGAAGAGTGGTTTGAACCCATTCTCTGCTGTCTTCCACAGTTCTGTGATTGACCACATTGTTTAGATCCATACCTTCTCTCACTAGAAGACTGGCTACAGGATCTAGGTTTAGGTTGACAACATCTAGAGGACTGACTTTCTGAGACACATCCATATCCTTGTCCTCCACTAGTTCCTGACTGACAGTTTGACTGGGTACAGCAAGACTGATTTCCTTGCCCCCGTGACCTACTTGCATGACAAGAACTTGAAGCATTTTGTGGTCTGCAACATCCACTAGAATTGCTGAAACCATATACATGACTTTGTATCTGACTGTTTCCTGAACTTGCAGAACTATACTCAAGCTTTTGTTCTCCGCCCTTTAACTGATTATAATTTGATTCATGTTTGTTCTTTTCCAATCCATGTGACAGTTCTCTATGGCTTTTCATTCCCTGATGGTTTAACCTAGATCCAGACTCATACTCTTCCCCAGATTCTCTAGAGGGGCTATCATGTGACTTGTCTCTTTTTTCTCTTAGTTCTTCAGATCTGGAAACATGTTTCTCTTTGTTATTACTCCAAGAGTGACCAAAGATAGACCCATGGTGCTTTTTCCTTGATTCCTCTGAGCTGGATACTTCATCTTGCCTTTCCAACCTCCTAGAGTTGGACCCACGTCTATGTTTTGCAGGTCCCCATGAGCCCCCAGAACTATGTCCATGTTCCTCTCCCTCACTCCAACTTGAATATCTGAAACCTGATTTCTGTCTTGGTGTCTCCTCTTCCTCTTCTGTTTCACTTTCTTCCTCTCTTTGTTGATGGCCATGCCCATGCTTCTTTGACCCTGAAGCTTTACAGTATTCTTTTCCAAGAACCTTGTTGCAGGCTAGAGCCAGTTTGAACACCATCAGAATAAACTCAGTAAAGTCTAGTCTTCGGTCATGATCTCGATCCAGCATATGCATGATGACATCTACTGTGTCTGGATCATCTGGATTCTGTATATAAAAGACACACCAATAAAGACATGTTCAGCCACATTATCAGCTAAAGTAGCCTAGTAGCACCTAGCATATTTGTATACTGTGTGTTACATGATTTTAATTCATCTGAGTATTACTTTAGGTTCATAGGACCTAGCATTTGTGAAAGTTTATTAGAAAACAAAGACTATGGTGATCCATAAAAAAAAGATAAAGGAGCTAAACCAGAAAGTTACATGCTCAGTTATGACATATGGAAAGCAGTGTGACAAACTAACTTCAGTAAATGGTATTTAGTTTCATGCAAGCACATTAATACATCTGCCTTCAAATATGTTAAAGTCACTAGTTAAGTCTTTGCTAAGTACTTGGAAATAATTCACACCCTTTCTTTTCAAATTTTATATCATCTTGGCCACTTTGTTAACTCCCATTTGATGACATTCCTCTATAACATTGTTCCCCATTTGTTAGACTAGTCAATCATTCAATGAATTGATTAATCAATTTGTTAGCACAAATGTATCTATGTTAGATGGGAAGCTTGAGTGTATGAGGAAGTTGGAGTATAAGTGGTATAGCACAGGAAAGTGTGGAAGAAAGATCTGTTTTTAAAAAATACATGTTGTAGTAATAGATTTATGATGACCTAGCCCAAAAGACTATTACTGGGATTTTCTCAAAGTTTGCTGGGGCAGTGCATGTTCCAGCTAATCTGGTCTTAAAATCCTGACAGCCTTCAGACTTAACACTTACCTTCAGAATTGGCCGGAATTCCTTCTCCAGCAGTTCCTTTAGCTCATCCTTGCTCAGTGTGCCACATTCTTCATCTTGCTTGGTGTACTTGTAGAATACATCAATGATGGTGACAACACTTCTTAAGAGATATGTCATCTTTGTTTCTGTCAAGTTTAAATGAACCTAGAGGGAGAAGGAAACAGAGAGAGACCTCATTTTCTTTTAGTTTACCAGCAGGTCTTATTTTAATATAATGCAGTGGTTCTCAACTTTCTTAATGCTGTGACCCTTTAATACAGTTATTCATGTTGTGGTGACTCCCCCAACATAATTATTTTCATTGCTACTTCACAACTGTACCTTTCCTATTGTTATGAATTAGAACATAATATTCTTATATGCAGGGTATCTGATATGAAAACACCTGTGACAGCATTTTTGGACCCCAAAAGAGATTTAGATCTACAGGTTGAGAACTACTGATAAAATAGTTTTTCAAATCTCTTTTCTTTCTTCCACCTCAACATATAAGTATGGGTCAGGTTTTTTGTAACATTAATCAACACAAAGGAAACTTTGGGCATGTTACTGACTCTACTGAGATGATCTCAGGTCTCCATATTATTTGTCTTTGATGACTATATTCTTTATATAATATCTTTTTGTGTACTTTGATGTCCTGGGGGTTACTCTAGGATTCCAAAGTTTCTAGTACTCTGTATACACCGTGACTCTACTCTGTCTTGTCTCTTCTGTCCTATTCTCTTATATCCTTTTTTCCTCCACATTATCCCTCTCCTTTCCTCTGATTTTCTTTACTCTTCCTTTTCATTTCTTTCCTTGCATGAATGTGATACATGAATGTATTTGTGTGGGTGTGTATTCATAAGTGCAATTTGGAACTTTTGCACATATGTGGGCATGTGTGTGGAAACCAGAGTCAACATTTGGTGCCTTCTTCAACTAGCCTTTATATTGTTTTTATATCTGTTTTTTACATATGAGGGAATTATGTATGTATATGTAAATATGTGCATAATATATGAAGGTGTTTGTGTGTGTGCATGTGTGTGTGTGTTTATATTTGTATTTGTTCATGAGTACAGGCACATATGTACCATGGTGCATGTGTGGAGATCAGAGGACAACCTCAGGTGTTGCTCATCACCTTCTACATTGTTTGAATCATGTTTTCCTGTTTGTATGCTGTTCACCACCTGTTGCCAGACTAGCTCCAGGAACATTGGAATTTCAGATGTTCACTCACTATGTCCAGCTTTATGTCGGTTCTAGGCATGTGAACCCAGGTTTTCACACATATACCATAAGTTCTGTGGACATTGAGTGCTTTTCCAAGCCCTCTGCCTTGTATTTTGAGACAGCATCTTTCAATGAAACTGGAGCTCATTGATTTGGATAAATTGGCTAGCAAATGAGATCTAAGGAGCCACATGTATTTGTACCTAACCTAGCACAAAAGTTGCAAACACATGCTGCCATACCTAGCTTTTAAAAAGGTGCAATGCTCCTGAACTCAGGTTCCCATGCTTGTCTGGCAGACACTTTACCTACCGTTTGCCCAGACTCATCCTTTCCTTCCTTCCTTCCTTCCTTCCTTCCTTCCTTCCTTCCTTCCTTCCTTCCTTCCTTCCTTCCTTCCTTCCTTCCTTCCTTCCTTCTTTCCTTCCTTTCTTTTTTCTCTTTCCTTTCTTTCTCTTTTTCTTTGTCTTTTCTTTCTTCTTCCTATGTATGTATGTATATATGTATCTATCTATCTATCTATCTATCTATCTATCTATCTATCTATCTATCTATTTATTTTTGAGACAGGATCTCATGCAGCTCAGGCTGGCCTTAAAAAACTGCTTTGTAGTCAAGTCTGGCCACTGACTCTTGATCTTTCCTTCCACCTCCAAAGTGGCAGAATTATATGCATGCTCCACCATTCCCAGCTGGGGCAAAAGTGGTAGATAACTTAACATCTAAATCCTTTTTGTTCATCAGAAAACAAGTTAGACCCAAAGTTCCTACAGAAAATTAAAAAAAAATGTATCAAGAGTGTCAATGAAATCTTGGTACTATAGAACCTAGAGATAGCCCTTATCACAGGCCAGAAACTCTCACCATCTTAGGACTCAATTAAACATCTTTTTTTTTTTTAAATTAGCAATCCAGACAAGTATTTGAAAATGGAGAATTAGACTTCAAATCTCTATGAAACAACCATGAACAACGAAGAAACACTACCATCTTACCAGTCTCTTTCATATACCCAGAAAAGATGGCATGTGAAAAAACTAAGCATAAAAGATGACATGGAACAGTGATTCTCAACCTTCCTAATGCTGTGACCCCTTAACACAGTTCTTTGTGTTATGGTAACCTCCAACCATAAAAGTATTTTCAATGACACTTCGTAATTTTAATTTTGTATGAGTTATATGTAAATGTCTGATATGTAGGATATCTGATAAATGACCCTGTTGAAGGTGTCCTGACCAGAGGTTGAGAATCACTGGCCTAGAGGAATACAGACTTCTACTGGCTTTTCTCCTTAATAAATACATTTATTTCTAAAGACTCAAGGATAAACTAAATTCACCAAACTAAACAGCAAACCAAAAATAAAAGAATCAACAACAGAAGGAAAAGTATGAGCTCAGACTCATCTTAGGATGATCACCAAATGCCACTGATTTCAATTCCTCTCACCTGGTTCACCAAAGGAACAAGTAGGATAAGGCCTGATGCAGCTTGCAGGGTGTTGATGGACTGGGACAGTGACCCTTATATAGCTTCTAGTTTGGGTGCTGTCTTCTGTAGGATGGGCTGATTCATTTCTAATCAAACTTATCCCCACCCCTTACATGTTTATCTTCCTTCTTTACATTCTCATCTCTAAGATGATTGCAGAAAGCGTGGTAATGGCCCCACCTTCCACAATGAAGACATGCTCTGAGACACCCTCCTGTAGGATCATATATAGTGAAAAGCAGAGACTTTGTTGTAGAGGATTTGTGTGTGCAACTGGTTTTCTTTACCATGGCATTGAAAAAAGGTAGCAGAGTGTTAGATAGTTGGCAGGTACATGATGAAGGGTTTTTTTTTTTAATTGCAAATGAACCCAGGCCACTAAGCTTATCCAATTCATGTCTTTTGAAATAATAGTTACCATTTATTGGGAACTTAATGTGTTCAGATAAGTGTGTTGAATACTCCTCTGTTATCATGTTGTCTAATAACATTTGCATATGTATGTTTGTCCCACATTACAGATAAAGACATAAGTTTAAAAGAATTCAAAGTCATAGCTATATGATACAAGAACCAAGATTTGAATATATAACTATCTTGTTTCAGTGTTGATACTGTAATCATTATTTGCAATGCTGATGCTGTGATCATTATTTTAGCTTACCCTGATTATATAATCATTATGGGAAAAAAATGAATCGGATTTATACCATATATACATTTTAAGAATGTCCTGTATTCCAAAACAGGAATGATATGAAAGGGCAATATATGGAATGCTGCAAGCCATAAGAAGAATAAATAATCTCTGATCATGTGTAAACTTATTATTTTTTTGTGGCTAAGTATAAGGGCTACAAATAAATGTAATGTTTTCAGAAGTGTTTAAGATGAATTTAGAGTGAAATTTTCTTCCAGTACCCTACTATTCACTGTTAGTCTGGCATCTTTGAGTCTAGCCTTTGGGGAAAATATTTGTCTCTTGGGAAAGAATATGTATATAACATACATAATGTCTTGATGTGTAGCAAAATAATCAGAAAATTGCATTAGGCACGATGAGTCAACTCTTCTGTATTCACTACCAGGCAACGGTGGCAGCAGCTGTCATTACTTGATTACTGTCTTTTATTTTGTCTACTACTTTATTTCTCAGATAAATTTTTGAGGATAGTATGATGAAATGAAAGTATAAAGAAAATTTAAGATGTGACTAAAATCACAACAGTATCAGAAGGAAAAGGAACTCATCATACTGAGTGCTGAAGCCTAGCCTGGAGTTACAGATTCACCATGTGTGTGGGATCAATCATTTCCTGTATGGGTATTATTTTGGGGATAGTTATCAACTAGACAGCCTCTAGATCTTAGCAACTACTTAGAACGAGCATATGTTCACAAACATAATAATGGATTAGACCCTGAGAGACAACACTGACCCTATTTCCCAGGGAGTACTAAATTAATACAATCATAGAAAGTTAGGCTTTTCCTGTGGCTGTTATAACTCTCAGTTGTTGACCCTTTTGAAATTGTAATTTTTTTTTCCCTGAAAGTGGCTGTGTCAAGAAGACTTGGGGATCCACACCCATACTGAAGTAAAAGTTTCATGTCAGCCCTGAACTGAATTTCAGCATTTATTTAGAACTTGGAAACTCTACCATAACCTTCTGTCAGAACTTCACTAATTCAATATCTTATATTCTTTTTGTTGAGTCTGTCTTCTTTTTCTTGCTTGCTTAGCATAATGGATAAAATTATAGTCTGTCTCTTACTAGCTGTATTTCTTTAGTAATCAAAATTTCCCCTGGCTTCTGCTTCTCAACTAATTTAAAGAATCAGAATAAGTGCAGTCACCTCACTTGATGGAGATATGTGTGGCTATATTAATGACCCAGTGAACTATACAAGCTCATGTGGGTTATTTCATGCCTTCTATATATAAAACACTCATTTTATATATAAGAATTAATTCTAAAAAATAAGGTAGGGACCAATAATAGGACTTGAAAAGGTGAAAATACTATTTGTCAAAAGCATTGTTCAGAATGTATTTCCTTATTAAAACAAAACGTAACTATTGAGATGTTTCATATTCTATGAAAGTTGGACTTTAAAAGTATACTATTTGGTGGCTCATAATCATGCTGGGTTTTAAAATAAGCAGTGGCTCTTATGATGTCAGTATCCTTAAGGAAGCCTCCTTATTCTTATTGCTTTAGTTTCTCTCTTTGATAATTACCAAATTGTACTCTGTTTGGACATGTCAGGCCATCTGAGCAGCAACCTGGAGAAAGTATTATTCCTACCTATGAGGTGCCTAAGTGTCTTCTGATAAAGAACACAATTTATGCTGTTTTAGAATTAAGATGTAAAATTTCCATAGTACTATCTGCATAGACTTTTTCTTGCCTTACTTCAAAAAGTTATAGACCGAGGAAGCAGAGTCCTTGGGCACCAAGCAAGGGCATTCTCAGGTATGCTGTTCCTCTGTACACAGGCCTTCTTCCTCCCCATTTTCTCACTAGTCTCTGCTTATCCACCCACATCCTGCTCTGGGTTGTCAGTAGCCATTTGGTGAAGCTCACATGTTATTGGCCACAGCATACTCACGTTATACTATTAATGAAAACTTTAACTGCATATGTGAAAGTCTGAACCTCAGTTCTATTGAATGCCACATAAAAATTTTCCCCACATATAATACTTTACTTGGGGTGGCTTTATCAGAATTAAAGTCATTTTCTTTGTTTTCTGTCATGTTCTCATGTTCAAATTAAGATTTTTGCCTTAGGATCCTAGTGGGTATTGCTTTATCATAAGAACCAAACATTTCCACCCACTGTGATTATTAGGAGTCCTTATTACAGGAGTGCTTAGTGAAGTCAGCTGAGAGTTCCACCCTGAGTCTTCCTCCATTGGAATTCTTTTCTGGTAGTGGTTTAAGGTCTGTTTTTGGAGTGTAGAATGATAAAAAAAATTACAGTACTTTTTATATTTTATGGTTAAAAAGAAAAAAGCATTGGTTTTTATATCAGGACACATAGATCACTTTTGTATTAGATCTCAGCATATATTACCAGCAAAATTTGGGAACATCTCTAGATCTGAGTGTGTTTGCCCACTTGGGAAGTCGGGATAATTATACAACTCTGAGAATAGCTTGGTGTAACATTCAGATAATGTTTAGCACATAACAGAAATTCAGTGTATTTTCTTCTTCCTGTCAAGTTTAATCTAGCTTAGAAATGAGTAGAGTTGATGGTTCCTAGAAATAATTCTCACCTTTATTCTCTTCTTATGGCATGGCCTCTTTAGGCAAGATCAGATACCAGTATTTGGAACTTGGTTTTTAAAGATGCTTAAAAATTTCATTATAAAAAGTTCATGAGGAAGATGGGAACTACTATTTACACTGTCTAATAATGCCTTTAGTTTTCCACATGATTATAGATATCTGGGGCTTCATATACCAGACCAATGGAATCCAGTGGAGGGGCCCTCAAGCATGGGGCTTTCATAACTTGCTTAGTTCAGATTTAACCCATCTGGAACCTTCCGGTGCTTACTGAAGTCATAGCTGCACATCTTAAGATATCTGAAGTTCTGACGGTCCTTGCAGTCACAAACACACTAATTTATGGTAGCAGGATAGAAATACATGTCTTAAAGATAGATTTGGAACCTTACTGAAAGTCAAATCTGACTGAAGGAGAAGGAATCCAATTAATGCTGACACTAAGTGAGCTAGGGGTTTTATTTTTACAAGTTGGACGGAATTGCTCTTAGGTAAATGCATTGATTTTGTTTGTCTCTTTGTTTATACCGTCTAGAAACACTGCAATCAATATGAAGTCATCTGAAGTTGTGTGTGATGAAATGTGGGAGCATTCCAGATATTGCATGTTTAAAAATGTCACTTGGTGGGTGACATTGGACTTTTAATCATGGATGTAATTTTTGGAGCCATTTGTAAGTATTTGGTGCTGGGTTTGTAAGAGAAAATAATCATTGATTATTACTTTTGGACTTAACAATGACATTTGTTTTCCCTTTAAAAAATTAATTATGTTTTTTTAGCCTAGTGTAAATAAAGTAATCCACCCACATATTCATACCTTCTCTCTGACACAAACCAAGTGCTTAAATCTCTACTCAGTTTAAGTCACCTGTGAATATAAAGACTCCAAAAATGTGATAAAGTGGGACATGGGCAAAGCTCATCTCCAGTGTCTCAATTTTTTTCTTAGTAAGAATTTTCTTCATTAGTGATTTGAGTCTTAGAAAAGGGATACCAGATCACTAGTTTAGAAAGATAATTGCAAGACTCAGAGTAATTATTTTGCTATGATAGGGTGACTAATGTCTCAGAGATTCCCTTGCTCCCCTATCAAATTGCCCCACCTAACATCACCAGTTTTAATCTAGTGACACTTGATCCAGAATCCCTGGCCTAGGGAGGCTAGTACTTAACATGTAAAATGTTATAGCTCTGGGATGGATATGGCTTAAAAGGGGGGTATTCACATAGAGAAAGAGGGTGGGCCTTTGCATCAATGGAAATAGTTTTGAGCTTAGGTGCCCACCAGGGCCACCCTGATACCTGCTTCCTGAATTTGCTCCAACCAGAAGACTTGACTACAGATATAGAATTCTTAAATTTGTGATTCTTGGGTTCTGTCTAAAGAACCAAATTAAATCCCATTGCAAGTGATTAAGCCCAGTGATAAGGTTCATATACTTTTAAATCTGACAGTGTTAGGAAGCCTGTCTTGGCCTTTCATTAGCTCTGTAGATTTGTATTTGTGAATGTCTAACATTTACTTCATTGTGCTGTTTTAAAGCTGAAAAGTTTTAGTATCTAAAACAAAATGTAGTTAAGCAATAGAAATCATAGTTTTAATTCAAATTTTTAAAATGCTATCTTGTTTTATATGTTTTATGAAAATAATTATGTTTTCTCTACTTCAGTGATGTTTCTATCACACAAAGTACTGTTAACAGTTTTATTTTGAAAGCTAAAAAACCATATGTCAGATACCGCACTTGGAATTAATCATCATTTTAGGACATTTGTTATTATAAAGACCTGACTTGTGATTGGTCTGCCCCAAAATGGTTTGTAGTTTTGGCTCAGTCATCTGATAAGCCCTTCATTAAAAATGACTATTATTCCAGTAATTTTGATGCCTCTTATAATGGTTATGATAATGATGAGAACTTGCCTCTCAAAAGGAGATGAAATCCTCAGACCAGAAGGACATACTCTGTGGGTACCAGCTAGGGGCACATTCCTGAATTTGGAATACAAGGACTATATCTGTATCTTCCACTTGGTCTATATCGATTCACTGGGGCATAACTTCTCATGGTTCTTTAATCTTACATTTGTATGAACTCTGCCTCCTGGAAGCTTCTTCATGGCTACTTGTGTTCTTAGCCACCTCATCTCCATGAAGCCTTACCCATCAAACACTGAAGTCAGGGATTTTTTTCCTGTGGCTTTCTACATCTAGAATTATATATTTTCTCCTCAAAAACATAACCAGATAACAAGTGTTCTCTAATGGAGTATAGATTTCTGGACATCTCTACTTTTTTCCTCCTACTTTTCCACCTCATAGGGTTCAGATGGATGAATAGTGTAGAATAAATTAGATTAGTCTAACTGGAAGGGGGACATTTCTAGAATATGGGCCATGTTTGAAGTGTGTATTTTGCAACTTGTAAATGTTGCTCTATCTAAATATAAATTGACTTATCAAACTTCACTGTTATTTCTCCAGCAAGCTACTCAAGGTTGTCGGCTGGAGTTCATTTGAGGCAAAGCCCAACCCTTGTGGGTCTCAGAAGTCAGAAGCAAGTTGAGTCAGGTACATACCAACCTGGCGTAGGATCTGCCTCCTGTAGATCTGGTTCCCTTACCTATTACTTCCTCACTCAGCATTCTAGAACCTGGAGTTAACCATTTGTCAGACAGGGGCTCTGTATTTTGAGACGATAGTGAAGAGAGGGTAGTATAGGGTCTGTTGCTCTTACACTAACAAGCATGAATGTTGGTGATTTGATCCCTATGCCTATCCATCCCATTTTAGTGATGGCTAATTGAAAAGAAAGTCCTATATCCTTTGGGTATTATACCTACGAAATTGTAACTAAGAACAAAAATGTATTTTACTGTTGTGAAAGACAATGAAAAGCCTTAAATGCATATGCACCTATTGCATATTTGGTAGACAAAACAGTAGAGTTAATCTATAAAATTATCTCTCAGACACACAACACTATTACAATTCAAAAATGCAAAATACCACATTTATACTGCTACATCTTTGTACAACTCTATCATTTGGTTCTAGTACTGTTGACCTTTGAACTGGTTTGCTTGCTTCTATTTTGTTCTCTATGGACCCAGCAGAGTAATTTTTCATAGTAGAACATGTTAAAACATGAGTGAGGACATGCCACTCTTCTGCTTAAAACCACTGTTAGGTTCCACTGTCCTTTTCAGAGTTATTCACAGTTTTGATAAAACCTGAATTTCTCTGCTTTTATCTCTTGTTATGCCTGTTAAATCTTTGCTATGTCTACCTTGGCCTCCTTGTGGTCCAGGAGCTTTCTCTACTCAGTTTCCTGTCTCAGTAGTGCCATTTTAAAATATTGCTCCTTTTTTTCTCTGCCATTTATTACTTTCAGGATTTCTGGAAAATTGGAATAACATGGATTAGATTTAATTTTAACTTCTGACAATTAATATCCAAAAAGAATGGAAAATTCCACAATAGTTTTCACTTCTTGGAAGACAAGGAAGGCAAATGAAGTAAGAACAATGATTGGTTAACCTTAAACACTGTTGCTATTTCCTGACCCACAGGATAATAGAAGAAGCCAAACAAGGGCTGTGTAGCCATAGTGCAATGGCGTGTGCACTCACAGAAATGGAAAGAAGAAATAGTTGCGACCAAAGAGTCGTAATTCATAATAATCAATAAAACAATCACAACATTGGTGTGGATATAGAAGTCCTAAAGAAAACTATCAACCAATTTGTTCTAATCAAAGTAATTTATTTATGGAGTAATTCATTCAGCAACATCAGAATGCAATTCTTTACAGTGAACATTGAACAGTTGTTAGGTATACTCACTTTGAACCATCAAACAAGTCCCCAATAAAGTTATTTAAATCTTATAGAGTATAATCTCTGATCACAGTGAAATACAGATATACATAGTGGCACATACCTATTTATCTAGCACTTTAGAGACTGACACAGGAGGATCATAATAAGTCCAAGGTGAGCTTAGGCAAACTAGCAAAACCCCTTTCTTAACAAATAAAGAAACAAGCAACATTGGGAAGGGATCCAGTGAGATGGTTCTGTAGGTAAAGCACTTGTTACCACGTTTGACGACCAGAGTTCAATCCTGGGCTTCTGCAAGTTGACCTCTGACTTCCACATGCACACATGCATACACAAACACATAATATGCAAATAAATATACTAATAAAAAAAGCCTAAGGAAAAGATGGGAACTAATAGTAAAGTCCACAAAACTAAAATATTTAGAAATAAATTGTGGTTCAAAAAAAAACAAAAGAAAATTAGAAATTTCTTTGAACTAGGTAGAAATGAATATATATTTCAAATTTTTTGAGTTGCAGTCAAATCAGGATTAGAAGAAAATTCATACCGCTAATACTATCTGTATTAGAAAACAAGAATGATATTTCCATCAAGTTCTAAAAGGTAAGCAATAGCCTGTATTGTTTGAGGTTCTATGAGTACTCGCTGGCTAACAACTCCATGAAAGAAAGCATATTTAAGACCTGAGGGACATTGTTGTCCATTATTGGTTAACAACTCTTTGTGTGTGTGTTCTAACTCTTTGTGTGTGTGTGTGTGTGTGTAAGCTTCTACTATAGTTGGTAGGTTTTCATATGACCCTATCAAAAGGTCTTATTCCTCACTGTATTCCTTCCTGTATTTTGCTCGGCTATTCCTCATCCCAATTTAACTTTTCCTGTTCTATTAATCTTTCTTTAAGCCTTTATACCACTGTGTTAAACCCTCATCTTCAAAGCTCCAGACCCCATAATACCTTACTAACTATCTGGCATTTATGGTTATTCCAAATGAAATGTATCTGAAGATACAAAACTAACATCAACAGATGAGAGGAAAAAATATATGACATTTGTATTTCAGTGGTTAAGTTACCTCACTCAGACCCTGTTTCTGAGGACACCTATTTGTGGAACAAAATACAGAGCTTCCTGGCACTGACATGGAAGCTTCATACCTCTGGCTAGGTTTCATAGTGCTAGAAGATGCTGTGCATGCTGCCAGAGCAAAACAGTCATCAATCTTACCCAGCCGTGAATGATTTGAAGCTCAATAAAAACTGGTCTGGTAGGAAATGGCCACTGGTGCAGTAATGGCATGAAGATCATGGGAGTAAGCTGTTGCCAGTACTATATAGGTCACTCTCACCAAACTGTTTAAAAAGCCCCATTGCTGATGATAGCATCTGCATGACTAATTAAACATGGAGATGTCAAGCTGGTGCCTATATAGAGCCTTTACTCCTATATACTAGCATCCTTGGTACAGAAAGGTTCTCTGAATGCCACTAAAACAGAAACATAAACACTAAGCCAGATACATCTCCTTGATCTACAGTGATGTCCTGTATTCAAGATATGTTAGAGCAATAGTAGCACATAGTTTGTGGGAGTAATCAACAAATATCTGATTTGACTTAAGTCCCATTCCATGAGACGGAATCCATACCTGACACTGCTTGAGTGACCAAAAAACAAGACTAGATAGCCTAGGGAAATATGGTAAAACCAATCACTACTGTTCTTAAAGCAACAATGATGATGATGATGATGACAAAGACAATGATGACAATAAGAACAACAAATCCCAAAGTAATAAAATTACTCCTGATAACATTCTGTTATACTCACTGATCAGTGCCTTGCTCAGCTATCATCAGAGAATATTCCTTCTGCAATAAATGAGAACAAATACAGATACCCACAGCTGGATATTATGCAGAGAGTCAAAGACTTTGGAACACTCTGCCCAAAACAGGTTGTCTCTATTAAATCCCTCTCCTTTGGGCTCAGCTAACCCAGTGGAAGAGAAGGATAGACGACTGTAAGAGCCAGAGGGGGTGGAGGACATCAAGAAAACAAGACCCTCTAAGTCAACATGATCAAAAAACATATGAACTCATGGAGACTGAAGCAACATTCATAGGGCTTGCACGGGTCTGGACCAGGTCCTCTGAATATACACTATGGCTTCCAGTTGACTCTTTTTATGGGATTCCTTAGTGTGTGAGTGAGTGGGTCTCTGTATCTTTTCTTTGGGACTCTTTTCCTCCTGTTTGTCTTGTCCAATTCTGATGTGTTGGTTTTTGTTTCATTTTGCTTTATTTTATTAAAATAAAGTCTCATAGAAGCCTGTTTGTTCTTTTAATGAGAGACAGAAAGAGAGTAGATCTGGATGGCAGGGAAATAGAGAGAAATTAGGAGGAGTAGAGCAAGGAGACATCATAATAAGTATATATTATGTGAAAAAATCTATTTTCAATAAAATGAAAAAATACTATTTGTGTAAATACATATACATATGCAAAAACAATTAGTGAAAAACAAGGCCATGAAAAAAATTAAAAAAAAACCAAAAAACAAAAAACAAGGCAATGAATTTGAAGGAGAGTGGGAATGGGTATATAGAAGGATTTGGAAGAATGAAAGGAAAGGGAGAAATATTCTGATTATATCATAATATCAAAATAAAATGAAGATGCTTTTCTTGTTTTTTAAAAGAAAGATCATACAGTATTTATGTGTTGCTTTAATTTAAAGCTTATGTTAATCAGTTATGCAAGTATCAGAAACTTGTGTTTAATATTAATAGTTACAAACTTTTGAGGAAAAAACTTTCTGATTAGATTTAAGTCCGCCTGCACAAGAAAACCCATATTTGGTACCATTGTTGGATCAAGAGCCTGTGACTGGACAACTTATAGGCCCCAAGGAGAGATCCTATTACTTTATTCTGCTAAATCTACATAGTATTAAACCTACTTCTAATTACTTATTATACACATACAGCGTCTCTCAACTCTCAGTAAGAAAGCTGCTGTTTCCAGTAGGTAGAGGTTAAGACAGAGACCCATAATTGACCTGAGTGCAGAGAATAAGAGCTTACAGAGAGGTCTGCCCTAAATGGATCATAGATACTCAACTCTATCCTTTCAAGGCTCATATATCATTGTGAAAGAAGGGATAGTGAATGAATACAAGGAAGTGATGTCTTTCAGATACAACAGAGCAGAGCTATGCATGTGAACTCACAGAGGTTATGACAGCCTGCACAACTTTTGTGCAGGTTCAAACTAGACTAAATATGAGCATAGAGATGAGTTAGATATGAAGTGTCACTCCTATCCAAGGATCTTTTGGAAACAGATGGCTTCTGGGAAGGGAAGAGTTAGTTTTTAAATTTTTCTACTTGTAAGTCAACCAGAGTTCAATAGAATACAACACATTCATGAATAGTTGGGCAGCACATATTGGAATTTATGCATGGAAAATAAAACAAGAGAGGGAAAACAAAGTTGGATATGAAAAGGGCTGGATCTGGGGGAAGTTGAGGTAGGGGTAAATATGATCAAAACATGGACAAAGTTCTCAAATAATGATGGGGGAAGAGGTGAACAACATATACTTTTAGCCTAAGAAACTGTAAGTAAAGAATAGAACATTGTACATACTGTAAAAATAAAAGAACTAATAAAAATAACAGAATAATCCTTGAAAATAGAAAAATAGTAGAGAAAAGAATTCAAACTAGAATTTGTTTTGTGGCAGAGAAATAAAATTGAAAGACCAGCTAGGTAATACTATGTCCAATCTTCTGAGGAACCTCCAAACTGATTTCCAGAGTGGTTGCTCCAGCTTGAAATCCAACCAACAACGGAGGAGCATTCCTCTTTCTCCACATCCTCACCAGCATCTGCTGTCACCTGAGTTTTTGATCTTAGCCATTTTGACTGGTGTGAGGTGGAATCTCAGGGTTATTTTGATTTGCATTTGCCTGATGACTAAGGATGTTGGACACTTCTTTAGGTGCTTCTTGACCATTTGCCTTTCCTCAGTTGAGAATTCTTTCCTTAATCTGTACCCCATTTTTAATAGGGTTCTTTGATTGTCTGGAGTATAATTTCTTGAGTTCTTTGCATACATTGGATATTATCCCTCTGTCAAATGTAGGATTGGTAAAGATCTTTTGCCAATCTGTTGGAGGCCATTTTGTCCTATTGACAGTGTCTTTTGCCTTACAGAAGCTTTGTAATTTTATGAGGTCCCATTGTCAATTGTTGATCTTAGAGCATAAGTCATTGGTATTCTGTTCAGGAACTTTCCCCCTGTGCCCATGTATTTGAGGGTTTTCCCTACTTTCGCTTCTATTAGTTTCAGTGTATCTGGTTTTATGTGGAGGTACTTGATCCACTTGGACTTGAGCTTTGTACAAGGAGATAAGAATGGATTGATTACCTGAGGACCCAGCTATACCACTCCTGGGCATATACCCAAAAGATGCTCCAACATGTAATAAGGACACATGTTCCACTATGTTCATAGCAGCCTTATTTATAATAGCCAGATGTTGGAATGAACCCAGATGTCCTTCAACAGAGGAATGGATTCAGAAAATGAGGTACATTTACACAGTGGGATACTACTTAGCTATTAAAAACAATTAATTCATGAAATTCTTAGGCAAATTGATGGAACTAGAAAATATCATCCTGAGTGTGGTAACCCAATCACAAAAGAGCACACATGGTATACACTCACTGATAAGTGGATATTAGCCCAAAAGCTCGGAATACCCAAGATATAATTCATAGACCACATGAAACTCAAGAAGGAAGACCAATGTATGGGTGCTTCAGTCCTTCTTAGAAGGGGTAACAAAATACTCACAGGAGAAAATACAGAGACAATGTGTGGAGCAGAGACTGAAGGAAAGGCCATCTAGAGACTGCCCCACCCGGGGAGTCCATCCCATATATAATCACCAAATGCCGACACTTTTGTGGATGCAAGAAGTGCATGCTGACTGGAGCCTGATATAGCTGTCTCTTGAGAGACATATACAGAGGCAGATGCTCACAGCCATCCTTTGAACTGATCACAATGTCCCTAATGGAGGAGCTAGAGAAAGGACTGAAGGTGCTTAAAAGGGTTTTGCCACCCGATAAAAATAACAACAACATCAACCAACGAAGGCTCACAGGGTCTAAACCACCAACCAAGGAGTTCATAAGGAGGGACCCATATGGCTCTGGCCATATATATAGCAGAGGAATGGCCTTGTTGGGCATCAATGTGAGAAGAGTCTTTTGTCCCATGAAGATTAGATGCCCCAGTGTAAGGGAATGCAAAGGTGTGGAGGCAGGAATGGATGGATGGGTGGGGCACACCCTCATAGAAGCAGGAGGAGGGGAGATGGAATACGGGAGTTCTGGGGGGACATCTGGAAAGGGGATAACAGTTGAAATGTAAATAAATAAAATATCCAATAATAAAAAAAGAGCAGCTAGACTTACTAGGGATAAAAATAAAGATGACAGTGGGGGAGCGGCGGCGGCGGCAGCAGCAACAGCAGCAGCAGCTGGTAGAGAGGAAGGGCCATCAGCAGTAGAACCAAGCTGACAGGGTCCAGCAGACCCTGCGCCCACAACCACTGGCCATTGCTGGCCAGCCGGGCTGCGAGCAGCGGCGGATTTACAGCGCCTTTCACCACGCAGAAGCCACATCTGAACTCTGCCTCCTGCCAGTCAGTTATAAGGCCTCCATATTGGTTCTCAGACGCCAGAGAAATCAGACAAACTGAGGTACGCAATACAACCCGAGACCAACATCGTGGGGGTCTAAGCCCGGTGGGCGCTGGCCTGCACCTAGGCACTGAGCTGGTCGGGGGGGGGGGGGCACCAGGGCGCAAACCCGGACAGGAGGTTGTTTGCCCGGGCCAGCGTGCGCCCCCCACCATTTTGCCTACGGCACTCTGAGGGAGCAGCGCACTCCTCCATCCTGGCCACCCGACAGACCCAATTAACACTCACAGCTGAGGGGAACTTTGCTCGGACATTGGCCTGCCAGGCTTTTGCCTAGACTCAGGGCCTGAGCAGCAAGGCTAGCCTTGTGTACACTAACCCGGTTGGGAGTTCCGCTGGCCAGCAGAGTGATCAGCACGCAGAAAAGGTCCCCGCAGCATACACCCTCAGCACTCCCTGAAAAAGCACCCAATCTGGGGCAAAACACACTAGGCCTGCAAAAGCACCCAAGAGGAGAACAGCACATCAGCAATCTGCAATAGGGGAATCCCTGACATCCAGTGTTGCAGAAATAGCCCCAGAGCCTCTCAGGAGGCTGAAACACCAGCCAGAGACAAGACCGACTAGCTCCAGAGAACAAGATGGCAAAGAGCAAATGCAGGAACTCTACTAACAGAAATCTAGGCAATATGGCAGCATCTGAACCAAACTCTCCAACACCAGCAAGTCCTGGATATGCCAATACACCAGAGAAACAAGATTTGGATTTAAGATCACTGTTCATGATGCTGCTAGAAGAACACAAAAAGGACATGAATGAATCTCTTAAAGAAATACAGGGGAACATGAATAAGCTAGAAACCCGTATAATGGAAACACAAAAATCTCTTAAACAAATGCAGGAGAATAAGGCCCAAGAGATAGAAGCCAATAAAGAAGAAAGGCAAAAAAAAAAAAAAAAAAAAAAAACTTAAAGAAATGCAGGAGATCTTGAGTCAACAGGCAGAAGTCATGAAAGGGGAAACACAAAAATCTCTTAAAGAATTACAGGAAAACACAAACAAACAAATGATGGAACTGAGCAAAACCATCCTGGATCTAAAAACAGAAGTAGAAACAACTAAGAAATCACAAAGGGAGACAACTTTGGAGATAGAAAACCTTGAGAAGAAATCAGGGGCCATAGATGCAAATATAAACAACAGAATACAAGAGATGGAAGAAAGAATCTCAGATGCTGAAGATACCATAGAAACCATTGACTCAACTGTAAAAGAAAATGCAAAATGCAAAAAGCTTGCATCCCAGAACATCCAGGAAATCCAGGATACAATGAGAAGACCAAACCTAAGGATTATAGATATAGATGAGAGTGAAGATTTACAACAGAAAGGGCCAGCAAATATCTTCAACAAAATTATGGAAGAAAACTTTCCTAACTTAAAGAGAGAGATGCCTATGAATATACAAGAAGCCTACAGAACTCCAAACAGACTGGACCTGAGCAGAAATACCTCCCATCACATAATAATCAAAACCCCAAATGCACTAAACAAAGAAAGAATATTAAAGGCAGTAAGAGAAAAAGGCCAAGTAACATATAAAGAAAGACCTATCAGAATCACACCAGACTTCTCACCAGAGACCATGAAAGCTAGAAGATCATGGGCAGATCTCATGCAGACTCTAAGAGAACACAAATGTCAGCCAAGACTACTATACCCAGCAAAACTCTCATTCACCATAGATGGAGAAACCAAGATATTCCACGACAAAACCAAATTTACACAATATCTTTCCACAAAACCAGCTCTTCAAAGAATAATAGGAGGAAAACTCCAATACAAGGAGGGAAACTACACCCTGGAAAAAGCAAGATAGTTACCTTCCTTCATCAAATCCAAAAGAAGATAATCACTCAAATATAAAAATAACATAGAAAATGTCAGGAAGTAATAATCACTATTCCTTAATATCTCTTAACATCAATGGTCTCAATTCCCCAATAAAAAGACATAGACTAACAGACTGGATAAGGAAACAGGACCCTATATTTTGCTGCATTCAGGAAACACACCAAAATGTCAAAGACAAAAACTACCTTAGAGAAAAAGGCTAGAAGACAATTTTACAAGCCAATGGTCTCAGGAAACGAGCCAGAGTAGCCATTCTTTTTTTTTTTTTTATTCGATATATTTTTTATTTAGATTTCAAATGATTTCCCCTTTTCTAGACCCCCACTCCCCAAAAGTCCCATCAGCCCCCTTCCCTCCCCCTATTTTCCCATCCAACCCTTCCCACTTCCCTGTTCTTGTTTTGCCCTATACTGCTTCACTGAGTCTTTCCACAACAAGGGGCCACTCCTCCATTCTTCTTGTTCCTCATTTGATGTGTGGATTATGTTTTGGGCATTCCAGTTTTCTAGGTTAATATCCACTCATTAGTGAGTGCATACCATGATTCACCTTTTGAGTCTGGGTTACCTCACTTAGTACGATGTTCTCCAGCTCCATCCATTTGCCTAAGAATTTCATGAATTCGTTGTTTCTAATGGCTGAATAGTACTCCATTGTGTAGATATACCACATTTTTTGCATCCACTCTTCTGTTGAGGGATACCTGGGTTCTTTCCAGCTTCTGACAATTATAAATAGGGCTGCTATGAACATAGTGGAACATGTATCCTTATTACATGCTGAGGAATCTTCTGGGTATATGCCCAGGAGTGGTATAGCAGGATCTTCTGGAAGTGAGATGCCCAGTTTTCTGAGGAACCGTCAGACTGATTTCCAGTGGCTGTACCAATTTGCAACCCCACCAGCATTGGAGGAGTATTCCTCTTTCTCCACATCCTCGCCAACACCTGCTGTCTCCTGAATTTTTAATCTTAGCCATTTTGAATGGTGTTCTCCAGTTGTGTTGAGTATAGGCTTTTGTAGTAGGATCTGATGATTTTTTGGATTTCCTCAGTTTCTGTTGTTATATCCCCTTTTCATTTCTAATATAAAAATAACAACAAAAATGACAGGAAGTATAATAATCACTATTCTTTAATATCTCTTAATATCAATGGACTCAATTCCCCAATAAAAAGACATAGACTAACAGACTGGATAAGGAAACAGGACCCTACATTTTGCTGCATTCAGGAAACACACCTAAATGTCAAAGACAAAAACTACCTTAGAGTAAAAGGCTGGAAGACAATTTCACAAGGCAATGGTCTCGGGAAACGAGCAGGAGTAGCCGTTCTAATATCAGATAAAATTGACTTTCAACCTAAAGTCATCAAAAGAGACACTGAGGGATACTTCTTGTTGGTCAAAGGAAAAATCCACCAAGAAGAACTTTCGATTCTGAACATCTATGCACCAAATGCAAGGGCACCTTCATTCGTAAAAGAAACTTTACTAAAGCTCAAAGCACACATTTCACCTAACACAATAATTGTGGGAGACTTCAACACTCTCCTCTCCTCAATGGACCAATCAGGAAAACAGAAACTAAACAGTGACATAGTAAAACTAATTGAAGCTTTGAACCAATTGGGTTTGACTGATATTTATAGAACATTCCACCCTAAAGCAAAAGAATATACCTTTTTCTCAGTACCTCATGGTACCTTCACCATTCTAATATCAGATAAAATTGACTTTCAACCTAAAGTCATCAAAAGAGATGCAGAAGGACCCTTCTTGCTGGTCAAAAGAAAAATCCACCAAGAAGAACTTTCAATTCTGAACATCTATGAGCCAAATGCAAGGGCACCCTCATTCGTAAAAGAAACTTTACTAAAGTTCAAAGCACACATTGCACCTAACACAATAATTATGGGTGACTTCAACACTCCACTCTCTTCAATGGACCAATCATGAAAACAGAAAACTAAACAGGGACACAATAAAACTAATTGAAGCTTTGGACCAATTGGACTTGACTGATATTTATAGAACATTTCACCCTAAAACAAAAAAATATACCTTTTTCTCAGCACCTCATGGTACCTTCTCCAAAATCGACCATATAATTGGTCAGAAGACAGACCTCAACAAATATAAGATCGAACTAATCCCATGCCTCCTATCAGATCACTATGGAGTAAGAGTGGTCTTCAATCGCAACAAAAACAACAGAAAGCCCACATACACATGGAGACTGAACAATACTCTACTCAATGACACCTTGGCCAAAGAAGAAATAAAGAAAGATATCAGAGACTTTTTAGAATTTAATGAGAATGAAGGCACAACATGCTGAAATCTTTGGGACACAATGAAAGCAGGGCTAAGAGGAAAAGTCATAGCCCTGAGTGCCTCCAAAAAGAAAATGGAGAGTGCATACACTAGCAGCTTAATGACACACCTGAAAGCCCTGGAACAAAAAGAAGCCAATTCACCCAGGAGGAGTAGAAGTCAGGAAATTATCAAAATCGGGGCTGAAATGAGTCAAGTGGAAACAAAGAGAACTATACAAAGAATCAATGATTCCAGGAGCTGGTTCTTTGAGAAAATCAACAAGATAGATAAACCCTTAGCCAGACTGACCAAAGGGCACAGAGAAAGTATCCAAATTAACAAAATTAGAAATGAAAAGGGGGATATAACAGCAGAAACTGAGGAAATTCAAAAAAATCATAAAATCCTACTACAAAAGCCTATACTCAACACAACTGGAGAATCTGGAGGAAATGGACAATATCCTTGACAGATACCAAATACCAAAATTTAATCAGGACTAAATAGATCATCTAAATAGTCCCATAACCCCTAAAGAAATAGAAGGGGTCATAGAAAGCCTTCCAACCAAAAAAAGCACAGGACCAGATGGCTTCAGTGCAGAATTCTATCAGACCTTCAAAGAAAAACTAACACCAATACTCTTCAAACTATTCCACAAAATAGAAACAGAAGGAACCCTACCCAACTCCTTTTATGAAGCCACAGTTACGCTGATACCAAAACCATACAAAGATCCAACAAAGAAAGAGAACTTCAGACCAATTTCCCTTATGAACATCGATGCAAAAATACTCAATAAAATTCTTGCCAACCGAATCCAAGAACACATAAAAACGATCATCCACCATGATCAAGTAGGCTTTATTCCAGGGATGCAGGGTTGGTTCAATATACGGAAAATCATCAATGCAATCCACTACATAAACAAACTCAAAGGAAAAAACCACATGGTCATTTCATTGGATGCTGAAAAAGCATTTGACAAAATTCAGCATCCTTTTATGCTTAAAGTCTTAGAAAGAACAGGAATTGAAGGGCCATACCTAAACACAGTAAAAGCAATATACAGCAAACTGGTAGCCAGCATCAAACTGAATGGAGAAAAACTTGAAGCAATCCCACTAAAATCAGGGACTAGACAGGGCTGCCCCCTTTCTCCTTATCTTTTCAATATTGTACTTGAGGTACTAGCTCGGCCAATTCGACAACATAAGGAGGTCAAAGGGATACAAATTGGAAAGGAAGAAGTCAAACTATCATTATTTGCAGATGATATGAGAGTCTACCTAAGTGACCCAAAAAATTCCACTAAAGAACTCCTACAGCGGATAAACAACTTCAGCAAAGTGGCTGGTTATAAAATCAACTCAAGCAAATCAGTAGCCTTCCTATACTCAAAGGATAAGCAGGCTGAGAAAGAAATTAGGGAAATGACGCCCTTCACAATAGCTACAAACAGTATAAAGTACCTTGGGGTGACTCTTACGAAACATGTGAAAGATCTGTATGACAAGAACTTCAAGACTCTGAAGAAGGAAATGGAAGAAGACCTCAAAAAATGAAAAAACCTCCCATGCTCATGGATTGGCAGGACTGATATAGTTAAAATGGCCATTTTGCCAAAAGCAATATACAAATTCAACATAATATCCATCAAGATCCCAACTCATTTCTTCATAGAGTTAGAAAGAGCAATTCTCAAATTCTTCTGGAATAACAAAAAACCCAGGATAGCTAAAACTATTCTCAACAACAAAAGAAAGTCTGGGGGAATCAGTATCCCTGACCTCAAGCAATACTATAGAGCAATAGTCTCAAAAACTGCATGGTATTGGTACAGTGACAGGCAGGCGGATCAATGGAATAGGATTGAAGGTCCAGAAATGAACCCACACACCTATGACCACTTGATCCTTGACAAAGGAGCTGAAAACATCCAATGGAAAAAAGATAGCCTTTTCAACAAATGGTGCTGGTTTAACTTGAGGTCAGCATGCAGAAGAATGTGAATTGATCCATCCTTGTCTCCTTGTACTAAGTTCAACTCCAAATGGATCAAGGACCTCCACATAAAGCCAGGCACTCTGAAGCTAATAGAAAAGAAACTGGGGAAGACCCTTGAGGACATTGGTACAGGGGGAAAGTTCCTGAACAGAACACCAATAGCATATGCTCTAAGATCAAGAATTGACAAATGGGACCTCATAAATTTACAAAGTTTCTATAAAGCAAAGGACACCATCAAGAGGACAAATCGGCAACCAACAAATTGGGAAAAGATCTTCACCAACCCTACATCAGATAGAGGTCTAATATCCAATATATACAAAGAACTCAAGGAGTTAGACACCAGAAAACCAAATAACCCTATTAAAAATGGGGTACAGAGTTAAACAAAGAATTCTCACCCGAAGAACTTCGGATCGTGGAGAAACATCTTAAAAAATGCTCAACTTCATTAGTTATCAGGGAAATGCAAATCAAAACAACCCTGAGATTTCACCTTACACCAGTCAGAATGGCCAAGATCAAAAACTCAGGAGACAGAAGGTGTTGGTGAGGATGTGGAGAAAGAGGAACACTCCTCCACTGCTGGTGGGGTTGCAAATTGGTACAACCACTCTGGAAATCAGTCTGGCGGTTCCTCAGAAAACTGGGCATATCACTTCCGAAAGATCCTGGTATACCACTCCTGGGCATATACCCGGAGGATTCCCCAGCATGTAATAAGGATATATGCTCCACTATGTTCATAGCAGCCCTATTTATAATAGCCAGAAGCTGGAAAAAACACAGGTATCCCTCAACGGAAGAATGGATGCAAAAAATGTGGTATATCTACACAATGGAGTACTATTCAGCCATTAGAAACAATGAATTCATGAAATTCTTAGACAAATGTATGGAGCTGGAGAACATCATACTAAGTGAGGTAACCCAGTCTCCAAAGATGAATCATGGTATGCACTCACTAATAAGTGGATATTAGCCTGGAAAACTGGAATACCCAAAACATAATCCACACATCAAATGAGGTACAAGAAGAATGGAGGAGTGGCCCCTAGTTCTGGAAAGACTCATTGTAGCAGTATAAGGCAAAACCAGAACAGGGAATTGGGAAGGGGTGGGTGGGAGAACAGGGGGAGGGAAGGCGGCTTATGTGACTTTTGGGGAGTGGGGGACCAGAAAGGGGGAAATCATTTGAAATGTAAATAAAAAATATATCAAATAAAATAAAAATACATCGAAAAAATTTAATACCTTTTTCTCTATACTCTACTCTCTTGCCACAGCATTTTTTTGTTTTTCTTTTTATATAAATAGGCAATTTGATTCTAAAATGTATGCAAAGAACTGAACTAACCTCACCACCACCAAAAAAAAAAAAATGAAAAAATGTGGAAGATTGGCACTGGTTGACTTGAGGATTTATTATGAAGCAGTGTTAATCAAGAAAATGTATTATCAAGTGTTATTTACTTAGGAAACTAAGTGCCCCCATCTCTCAGTTCATATGTGCCAGGCTGGACTTAAACTAATTCCTGTGTCTCCAGTTCTCAAGTGCTGGGATTAAAGGTATGCAAGGCTACACTCAGTTTTGTAGATATTGCACTGAAAGCATAGTCCATTAAGAAAAGAAAAGATACAGATTGGTAAAATGCATATGAAAACCACATATCTAATAAGATGTGTATATCTGGTTTGTGAAAAGAACTCATAACATTCAATGATCTGAGGAGGTGGTTTCATGGCTGAAGTGCTTGCTGTGCAAAGGTGATGGTGATGCCGTCCCCACTTGCCAACCTGCACCAGTCAGGAAATGTGTTCACAGAGTTATGTGCATGGGAGAGCTAGTCCTGCACTTCACACCAGCTGCAGCACTCAGGAGAGCAGGCCCTGAACCTTGCCTGGACAGCACAGCAGGGCTGACTCTGGTGGTGGGGGTGCCGATGAGCTGGCACCAATGGTGAGAACTGGTCCTGTCACTTATTTGTCCTGAGGTGACTTGGGTGTATGGGAAGGGATGATGACTTCCCCCCTCCCCCACTTGCCCCTCACCACCCATGGCAGTTATAAGATATGGTCTTAGGGTCAAAAGTTCATGAAAGCTGGCCCTATACCTCACCATCTGGAGCACTTGGTAGAACTTTCCTGCACCCCAGAGGTTGACTGACTGAGTAGGTCAGTCCTGAAGGTGTGAGAGTGGGAGAGCAGTTGTAGGAAGAAGCACTTGAAATAATGGGCCCTATACCTTGACTGGGCAGCACAGTGGAGCTGTAGGTGTTGGTGAGCCAGCCCTGAGGGCATAAAAGCAGAATTGCTGAACCTGCCTCCTCCTCATGGCAGCATCAGGTGGCCTAGCCCAAGCAGTTTGGAGAGCTCGTCCTGGTGGTATGGATAAGGGAAAGCTGGTGCACTGGCCAGCTCAGCTACCAGCCAGGCCAGGTACAGGGCTCTGAGTCGGCACACCCCAAAATTTGTATCATTTATGAATGGTTGGGATGCATGAAATGGCCAGATATGCTGATCCAAACGTGCAGGATCTCCATGACACAGGGCAACAACAGGCTATCTGGAAGGAGACCAGGTATGGATCCAATATAGATGATGTCACAGAATCCAGAGTTCTCAATGCAGACCAATGACTAATTCCAATGAACATTTATTTGCAAATGAATATGTGTGGACAAAAGGATATACTGTGGGGCACACTTGTGTCATACATTAGTATTGCGCCCAGCCTCGACCCGCAAGGAAAGACGCGACACGACCAGGTTCTTCTCTGCAACGCTTTATTCAAGATCTTTGCTTTCTTCTCTTACTGGAGGCCCCCAACCTTCTCCCTGCCGCCCTTATATAGCCATCCAGCCCCGTCTGCAGCAGATAGATAGTGCGCCGCTTCCTGATAGGTGAACTAAGTGAATTCTTTATTAGCATATATGTGCGATAACATGCACAGTACACTGCACATGCACTAAAGTTGTTTACCACCAGAGAGCTGCATCCGGTCGGCGCCATCTTGTAATGGCGATGATCAAAGGTGGCTTGCCACACTTTAGCATCCATGATGAGATGTTTTCTATGCTTTGTTTTGTGCATATGTGGGGGATGGGGTGAGGGAGTGGTGTGTTTATTTGGGTGGGTTGCAAGGGGAAGGTGCATATGAACAGACAGGGAGATGAGCAGGATTGGTGTACATGATATGAAACTTACAAAGAATCAATAAAATCTTTAAAAAATATACTAATGCTAATGAACATGTGAAAAGATGCCTAACATTATCAGCCCCTAGGAAAATGCAAACTAAAACCAAAAGGAGATAGCATTAACAAATCTAGAATAACCTTAAAATTTATTATTTTAGTACTACCAAGTACAAAGGAGATGCAGGAGACCTACACTTTGGGAATGAAGGAAAGTGCATCTTTAATTTGAATGTAAGTTTTTACTTCACTGGAGTTACTAGAATGCAATTTCTAGTCAGGTTATAAATATATCTAGTTTGAAAAGAAGTCAGGATCGTTTTGATTTGCATTTCTCTGATCACTAAGGACTTTGAACATTTCTTTAGGTGCTTCTCATACACTTGAGATTCCTCAGTTGTGAAATCTCAGTTTAGCCATTTTTTTGATTGGGTTGTTTGGATTTTTTTGTTTGTTTGTTTTGTTTTTGGTGATTAGTTTCTTAAGTTTTATATATATATTGGATATTAGCCCTCTACTGGCTGCAGGGTTAGTGAAGATGTTTTTTGCCTGCAAAACTCAGGATGTCCTCATTTCTTAATAGCTAAGTAGTATTCCATTGTGTAAGTGAACCACATTTTCTGTATTCATTCTTCTGTCATGGGACATCTGGACTGTTTCCAGCTCCTGCCTATCACAAATAAGGCCACTATGAACATAGTGGAAAATGTGCCCCTGTGGCATGGTGGGGCATCTTCTGGGTATATTCCCAGGAGTGGTACAGCTGGGTCTTCAGGTATATCTATTTCCAATATTCTGAGGAACCTCCAGATTGATTTCCAGAGTGCTTGTGACAGTTTGCAATCCCACCAGCAATGAAGGAGTTTTCCTCTTTCTCCACATCCTCTCCAACATGTGTTGTCACCTCTGGTTTTGATCTTAGCCATTCTAATTGGTGTAATGAAGAATATTTTTCATGCTCATGGATTAGCAGAATTAACATAGTAAAACTGACCATCCTATCAAAGGCAATCTATAGATTCAATTCAATCCCCATCAAAATCCCAACATAATTCTTCAAAGACATGGAAAGAGCAATTCTCAAATTCATCTGGAAAGGCAAAAAGCAAACAAACAAACAACAAAACAAAACAAAACAGAAAACCTTGAATAGCGAAAACAATTCTTAACAATAAAAGAACTTCAGGGGGAATCATCATCCCTGACCTCAAGCTTTACTACAGAGCAATAGTGATAAAAAACTGCATGGTATTCATACAGAGACAGACACATTGATCAATGGAATAGAGTTGAAGACCCAAAAATAAAACCACACACTTATGGCCACTTGATCTTTGACAAAGAAGCCAAAAATATACAATGAAAAAAGGAAAGCATCTTCAATAAATGACACTGATCTAACTGGCTGGCTGTTTGTAGAAAAATTAAAATAGACCCATATTTGTCACCTTGCACAAATCTCAAGTCCAAATGGATCAAGGACCTCAACATAAAACCAGATACCCTGAATATAATAGAAGAGGAAGTGGGATAGAGGCTTGAAGGCTTGAATTCGTTGACACAGGGAGAAATTTCCTAAACAGAACTCCAATGGCTCATGCTCTAAGACAAAGAATTGATAAATTGGACCTCATGAAACTGGAAAGCTTCTGTAAGCCAAAGGACATAGTCAATAAGACAAATCGGCAACCTACAGATTGGGAAAAAAAATCTTCACTAACCCCATATCCAATAGAGGGCTAATATCCAAAATATATTAAAAAAAAAAAAAAACTCAAGAAACTAATCACCAAAAAAACCAAACAACCCAATCAAAAAATGGTTGAACTAAGATTTCACAACTGAGGAATCTCAAATGTCTGAGAAGCACGTAAAGAACTGTTCAAAGTCCTTAGTGATCAGAGAAATGCAAATCAAAAAAATCCTGACTTCTTTTCAAACTAAATATATTTATAACCTGACTAGAAATTGCATTCTAGTCACTCCAGTGAAGTAAAAACCTACATTCAAAGATCTTCAAGAAAATGTTTATAGCAGTTTTTCTTGTAATAATCAGTGACCAGAAAATTACCCAATGTCCTTCACCTGGTAAATAGATAAACAAAATGTATGTTATAATATAAGGATATACAATAAAATGAGTCTCAGCTAAATTATGCAAAGTGAAAATTCCAGTACAGAACATTATTCTCTGTACAATTTCATGCTTGTGACATTCTGGAAAAGACAAAGCCATGTGGATAAATAAGAACAGTTGGTTGCCAGATCCTGGACTTAAGGATAGAGATAAAGACTGACTTTGAAAGGGCATGGAGACATGTTAGGGTAACATGTAGATAGCTATTTATTTGTCCAAATTGCAGATCTATGGAAAAGAAGTTGAATTCCAATTTAAATAAGTGTCACATTAAGGAAAAGATTTTGAAAGTTAAAATGTCACCTTCATAGTAATATCTCTGGCTTAATATCACATATTCTCTCTAGAACCCCAATTTTCTCTGTTGCTGTATGTTTTCCAAAGCACTTACCAACACATAATTTATTATATAGTCTGATATTATCTCCACCCGAAACCAGTATGTACATTTTATGAGTCTGCCCATTTCATTTTATGCTGTCTTCCAAATACATATATCAGTATTTGACACATGGTAGGCTCTAAAAATACTTGTTGAGTTAGAGAATAAATAAATGAAAGATTTGTTTATCTATGTCCTTTTGAGAAAACTGATTAAATCACACAACTTCATTCATCTATTTCATCTATGAATGGGGGTTTTATTCAACTCAGGGGAGCTATTACAGAGGTAAAATAGGAACAAAACTCTAAAACTGTTATAAACTCTATTGTACTATATAAATTAGTATCCTTTTGAAAGTCACACAGCCTTTAACTTATACTATTTCCCTTTACTATATTTATGTAGAGACATTTACATCCATCCATAGACTGCATTCGTCACATTTTTAATTGCTGTGAAAAAATACTTGACTATAGATAGTCAGCATAAACTTTATCTGCTGAGCCATCTCAGTGACTCTTAGTGACTCTTAAGTTGAGAATAGATTGTGAGTGAGCTGGAAGATTTGGTGAGAGTAGGTATGAAACTTTGTAATGAGGCAAGAAAGATTTGATCTATTGAATGGACAAGATTATAAAATGTATCCTCATTTCTATAAGTTAACACATTAAGAACTTATTTGTTAAATATTTTGTTTCCTAGCTTTGAAAATATGGTCATTTTGCCATACTGTCTCAGTGTCTAACAACTTAGACATAGGTACTGAGAAGATGCTTCTTAATTGGTGGGTTTGAACTGTTACATTAAAGGAATTAAAAGCTGCTTAGCCTTCCTGAAGAGTCAAAATAAGGTCATCTCATTTAGCTTTTTGTGCTTTATGGATAGTGACACAACTGGGACCTTTTCCAGCTGGCGGTTTTACTCATGAGAAGATCAACCATGTGACAGCAGTGTGTAGGACTGTTGTAACTGAAATGTGCTTCTCATTTCATGCCAACACTAGTCATGAGTACTTGTTCCCAAACAAAGAGCCAGCTTCCAGCTGTTATTGTGTGTGTGTGTGTGTGTGTGTGTGTGTGTGTGCTGCAGATAATCCTAGCTCCAGTGGGGTATAACTGGATTCTCTATTATTAGTTAATTCCTGGAGTCTAGAGAAATTCAAATTTGTTTTTTGAGGAAATGTAAGTTTTCAGAGTAGCAGGGAGGTCCTCATCAGAAGTGTTTCCCAATAGAGATCATAAAGTCTAATGTGGCCTAGGTTTGGACTTAATTATTTGATGTTATCTGGCCATGTCACTTTTGAAAAAATGAATGATTCTACATGACCCCAATCCCTCAAACATAAAGTTGAAATTCATTCCACTTAATTACCCTGTTATATAAAATGTACTTGTTAAGGGTGTTCTGGATGTTGGAGAAGGAGGTGCAGTGGGAAGTGTTGGAGGGGAAAAGGGAAGAAGAAAATGATGTAATTATGTTTTCATTACAAAAAAAATAAGTAAAACAAATGTAGTGGTAAGGAAGTTGGCATGGTCTCTTCTGAGAAAGAGTTTATCAAGTATAGTAATAACAACTCACAGAATTATTCTAATGATAGTTTTGAGAGTAGTGAATACTTTGGCCCATTTTCCAGAATGTTTTTTTCCATGAGAACAAACCCAATGAATGGCATCCCTCAAATTACTTGTTAGTGTAGTTGTCTTGTTAGTCTTAGTTTGGTGTTCCCAATGGGGAGCGAGTAAGTCTAGGCCCAAGTAGCTATGTGGACAACCATAGAACCTGGGGAGCAGGAGCACATATCTCATAAGAAAGAACAGTGAAGCAAGGACAGGGGCAGAAGGAGTACTCTTACAAAGAAGAAACTTAATGTCTTGAGCATCCTGCTGCATCTTTGCTCTTTGGTTTATTATATATCCATATATCTTTCTCAGAGTAGTAATTCAAACCCAAGCAAAATACTACACTGATAGCACTCAGTCTCAATCACTTTGCTTCCTCTACTTCTGTCTCCTGGCATTGAACCCACTCATCCAGTTACTACACATCCTCAGAGTTATCTTTAACTTCTCCTTCTTCATTTTCTGCATCCAGCCACTCAATAAGCTGTGCAGATTTTTCTATCTAAATACTTCACAAACACTTCCTCTTGATTTCCCCTCTAGCAGGGCCTTATCTTTTCCCAGGACTATAGCAAAAGATTATCAGTTTCCTTTCATCTTGACATTTTGTTTTTTCCGTTTGCCCTCCTTATGTCAGGTGTAGTGAATTATACAGAAAGCAAATCGATAAAGTCATCTCTCTCACAGTGTGAACAACTATTTGGATCTGATTTTCCTTTCAGAGGGCATTTTCTGGGCCATAGGACCTTCCTTACTACACCCAGGATAATTGCAAGGCAAAGTGAAATTGTTAGCTATTAATCTTAAACTGTCAAATGATTTCTCACAATATGCAGAATCTAGGTTTTTAGAATACCATGGAAATGCATACTAGTTGTTCTGGTAATTATACCATATATGTTCTTTAACTTGTGAAGGAGTTGTATTTGGATAATCCATCATTATGGAAAAATACAGTAAGTTAAAAAATGTATTTAATATTCTCAAACTACTGAGCACACTAGATTATAAAGCAGTTCGTTGCAGCATATTGATTGTTCACTCTTGAAATGACTGACTTAGTACCACTATCTAGTAAATTAATATTGTACCACATAATGCTAGTATGGTGAAACAAAGCTTAAAGTCCAATTTCTACTAAATTAATATTGTTCTTATACAGTCTTAAAATCAAAATGTCTTAAGTCAGCCTAACAGAAATTGGGACTTGTTATAAAGTGTAAGAATTTTGATTACAGGTTTTGTAGAACATTACTTGACACTGGTGTTCCAACATTTACACATGCTAGATTATAGTGTGAGATAAATAAATATTTGTTAAATAAAACCAAACCAAACCAAGTTTTAATAACTTTTGTTTGGCAAAGCATGTTTATATAATTAGTTCATTTCGTCCTCATGGAAGTATTAGGATTATTATCTTCATTTTATCTGAAGAATGGGAAAAAAGAGGCCAGATGAATTGCCTAAGATCATATAAGCATAGTCCAATCTAGGACTTCTGACTTGAAGTTCCTTGTCATTAGAACTGTGTGCTTATTTATCTAATATTAGGCTATTAAGGAAGAAAGAATAATGGCCTTTCAGAGATACCTACTTCTTAAGTTCTGGACCTTGTGAGTTATATGACTTAACATGGGTAGAGCATATATGTTAAGAATCTGTAACTTCAGAAGTTATCAGGATTATTTTCAGGAATTCACTGAAATCATAAGGGGCCTTATAAAAGGTAGATAAGAGGGCCAAAGTCAGAGAAATGTGATTATGGGAGCTGAGGTTGAAGACAAAGTTTAGAGTCAAGGATATGGGCTGCCCTTAAAAGCTGGAGAAGGCAGAAGGCTTTCCCCTAGGACCTTCAAAGTTCACAGTCCTGGCAGTGCTGTTTACTTTGTTAAGATGGTAGAACTTTACCTAGCCTGTGAAAACCCTGAGTTTTATTCATAGCTTTTCCTCTTTCCCCCAATGGCTCATCTCTTAAATCACATTTCAAACATGTAACCTTCATAACTGAAAGAAAAATCTCTTTTGTTTCAGAACCACTAGATTTCTGACAAGTTTTATAGTGGAAATAGGAATTAATATTGTCATTTTTCATTGTTTGTCTCTGTCACTGTTGCATGTCTTTATATACTCTCAGATTGTATGGTTCCTACATTGTAAATTATCAGATTCTATGTTGAGAGCCACCACTTGACTATTTTAGTAAACTTTAGGGTAGTTACTAAATATGCCTACTATTTTACTTTACCAATACTGATGTAGACACTAAGATATCTATTGGTTGATTAACATATAGTCTATATTCTATAAATATGTTTCCAGATTCAGATACTGAGCAACTCACAGTCTGCAGGCCTTCCTGAACCCTGAGATAGTATTTGTCATTTTCCACTAGCGAGATTAACTCACTGAGAAGAATCATTAGTAGGAATGTAGAAAAATCATTAAAAGGGGTTTTAAGGGACTATCATATTTTTATGCAGTTTAGGTCAACAACATTAAATTTGGACTCATGTGACATTATTGATCATCCCAGCTTCTACCACTGCCTGTCAGTATTGCTTATTCTTATAACTTCACATTTCATTACAAAGCAATGATACTGTTTTATTTTCCTATGAGAGCAAATATTGTTTTGTTTCACTTGGGAAGAATATTTGACCTCACTACTTTAAAAGGTGATATTTGATGTTTTACAGTGGAAGAAGAGTCAAGAGTTGAGTGTGTAACTCCATGCTAGAACATTTGCCTAGTTTGTATAAGTCTCTGGGTTTATTCTACAGCAAGCCCCCCTCTCTCTCTCCCTCTCTCTCTGTGTGTGTGTGTGTGTGTGTGTTTGTGTTTACTGAGAGAAAAAACTGAAAAGTTCAGAGAATTGTGTCTGATTGCATTGTATGATTGTTCATTAGATGGGTGGCTTCTTCCCCATCAACATAGGTAAACAGAACTTCCATTAGGGATGCAAATGAGGGGAAATATAATGGATGAGTAAATGTATGTTTTAAAACATCCTGCAGACATAGTAATCACTGTAAGCAGGATAAGGAAGGTACGAGCCGGAGGGAAGGCTGTTTTATAAGGGGTGAAGATCACAGAAGCTCTAAATGGGAGGCTGACATTTGGGCAAAGAGACCTTGATACTGAAAGCTCAAACAGAAAAAGAAAACATCAAGAGCCCTATGTTAAAGTCTGTTTGGTGCAGGCATAGGATAACAAGAAATCATTGTAGCTACAAATGGGAGACGATATAAATTCGTATGAAGTAACACTCAGGTATGAAAGTTTAGGGATGTATGCCAGCCCAAAAGGTATATTTACTCAAGCACAAGTGAGAGATGTTTTGCAGTGTTTCATATGCACTGCATGGAGGTCAGGGTGGAGAATGTATCTGATGAGCCTAAAATAAAATATCTCTATTTCCCCTTTTCTGAGAGGAAGCAGAATGTCAATAAGAGAATGACCAATGGTCGACATTAGATTTTTAATACAGAGACATTAAAGGTTTTATTTGAAGGGAGATATGTAAATAGCACTTTACATTATCCATTTCATCTTCTATTATTATCTCTATTTTACAGATAAGAGAGTTAGCTGACTCTCTTATCTGTCAAACCAAGACTTAACTTCTGGTAGTCTGGCCATAGAGTTTATACTATTGGTCACAAGAACTGGTTGCTAAAGAGAATTTCAGAAGCTCAGGTTCTATATGACCCAAGTAAATCAGGTATCCACTGTATGGTCCATATTGAATAGAGCTTACTTACCTGTTTAACTAGATAAAGTTGGCTCTCTAAATTCTGCCACATTCTACCATCACACAAACTTATTCTATGTACATAGCTGCCTTGGAGCTTGTATGACCTGGGGCGGGAGACTCCAAGTGCTATAGAAAGAAACTATTTTGTCTTCTAAGCAATGGTTAAGTCATGGAGAATCATGACTTAGGAAGGTGCTGACAAGGATCCAGGGCCAGCCATGCTGTGTCAAATGCTATATCCATGGCTTGGTGTCTTGTTGATGAATAGTGCCAAGAATGCAGAGGTTTAGTCTGAAAATGCCGTACCTAATTATGTGGGACACTGGAGGAATGATGACATCAAAAAAGCCTGTTCACAAGAATGCAGGAAGCATTGTATGTGGCAGGACTCAAGAATCCAAAGGAGTAGTGTGTCATTCAGACAAAACTGCCAAGGAAAATAGAGTTGAGTGGAAGTCAGTATAAATAGAATTTGTTTATTTTTCTTCAAGGTCAACAATAAGCTAGTGTATCAAGTTTGGATTCAGTCAAGAAATGAGCATCATTGGGGTATGAAATATGATGTAGGTATCACAACTCACATGAATGTAGAGCAACTGAGAAAATGAGGTTCAGGCTGGCTCTAGGACATTTATAGGAAATAATCATTGCAAAAAAGTTCTAGAAACCACCATGTCCAGAAAAATGACTTCTTTGTTCCCAACTTCCAAACCTCACATAAATTTCTTTTATTAGTAAAACATATAGGTTCAAAAAGGGAACAAGATATGAAAGGCATGATGATGGTCTACTTTGTCTTGAATAATGCTGTGGACCTGGTATAGAATTCCCAATGATTAAAGTAGTCAAGACTGGAACCTCAGAACTTTTCTTACTTCTGACTTCCAAATTTCACTTCTATCTTTATGTTACATTCACAACACAGAATCTCCATTTTGAATCTGTTAGTACCCGGCTCTTACTGTCTGCACCAGAGGAAATGATTCAGCTTTAGTTTCAACCCAAAGGTTTTTCCATCCTTGTAATTTTTCTAAACTATCACCACTTTCCAAAAGCTGTGCTAAATACCAACCTTATTGTACATTCAGAGAATACTTTTACCACCAATGACACCTTTAGAAATTTACCCTTTGCGTACTATTTGTTTTGTTACATTCTCTTGCAATGGGAAGAGGTTAGAACTCTGACTCAGGGCTTGGCCTTGGTGTTTTGGGTCCCATCATCTCTCATATTCTAATGAAAGTTAAGCTCTGACAGCTCTATTCACAGGTTCAATTCTCTCCATTTCTGCAATGCCACCATCCTCCAATTTTGACATTATTCTCAGAATTGTACTCTAGTATCTCTTCTTTCTCTTATGCACACTTTTAAAGACCGCATTCATGTGTATCATCTGAAGTCCTCTTTTTATTTTTCATTTTTGTATATGTTTTCTAAGTGATTTCTTTAATGTAATTTGACTATAACAGATAAATCTTCCCCTTTTCCTAAACATTAAACTAATATATTGGATTGTCTATATCTCTATTTAGATAATGAGGCAGGCTAAGTTGCTTTACCAAAGGACTCTAAAATCTGATAGCATGAAGATAGATAAGCATATTGATATGTCAAGTAAACAACTAAGAAGAATGTTTGAGTGGATAGCTTTAAGATAGTGGGGACCCGACTAGTGGAGGCTTTGTTGTTCTCCAGGACATTATGATTATTACCATTTCAAATAGAGAAAGGAAGAAGTAACAGAGATCCAGGATTTAGTATTTTCTTAAGAAGTTAGAAGTTGTCCATGCTGTTTTTGTCATAGCCCACCAGCTAAACCTTAGGCATATGCTCATTCCCCATTACATGAAGGGCTGGGAAATGTAGGAATAATGGAGACTTGGTTAACCATGTCTTACCTCCCATATTCAAGAAGAAGTAAATTCTAATAGACAACGAGCAGTCTCTTCTACAGGTTTAAAATAAAACAAAAAACAAAACAACAACAACAAAACAAAAACCTTTCTCATGTCAGTGTTCTTTTTCCCTCAGTCCCTTTCTGTATTCCTTGTAATTTGCAACAGGAACCTAAGAATCCCCCTGAAATCTGATTTCCCATGCTTTCCAAGTCAATATGGTATAACATCCTGTTAACTTTATGTCTGATTACTTCCTTGACCCACATCCTTTCTCTTGCCACCCTACATTTCTGGAATAAGTGATCTGCACTTGCTTTCATTCTTGCCATTCTCTATATAATCCAGTGCCCAACCTCTAAAGTGGTCTTTCTAAAACACAAATAGGAACAAAGAGCTTTCAAGTACTCTGCTAGCTGCTCAATATTTTGGATGAAACCAAAACTGTTTGAATTGATTTTTTTATTTTTTTTTTAATTTTCTACATTCTTTGTTTACATTCCAAATGATTTTCCCTTTCCCAGTCCACCCCCCTCCACATAAGTCCCATAAACCCTCTTCCCTTCTCCCATTTCCCAATAAGTCTCCTCCCATTTCTCTGACCTTGCTGAATCAAGCCTTTCTAGGACCAGGGCCCTCTCCTTCCTTCTTCTTGGGTATTCTGAGCTTCTGGGCTAATATCCACTTATCAGTGAGTGCATTCCCTCAGTGGAGGAATGGATACAGAAAATGTAGTATATTTATACAATGGAATACTACTCAGCAATGAAAAATAATGAATTCATGAAATTTGTTTTATTTTCTAAATTGTTTGTTTACATTCCAAACGCTTTCCCCTTTCCCAGTTTCCCCCACCCCATGTGTCCCATAAGCATTCTCTACACCCATTCTCCAATCACCTCCCTCCTTTTTCTCTGTCCTGGTACTCCCCTACAATGCTGGATCAGGCCTTTCCAGGATCAGGGCCCTCTCCTTACTTCTTCATGGGAGTCATTTAATATGTTACTTCTGTCTTGGGTATTCAGAGCTTCTGGGCTAGTTAATATCCACTTATCAGTGATTGCATTCCATGTATATTCTTTTGTGATTGGGTTACCTCACTTAGGATGATACTTTCCAGTTCCAACCATTTGCCTACAAATTTCATGAATTCATTGCTTTTAATTGCTGAGTAGTATTCCATTGTGTAAATAAACCACATTTTCTGTATCCATTACACCATTGAGGAACATCTGGGTTATTTCCAGCTTCTGGGTATTATAAATAAGACTGCTATGAACATAGTGGAGCATGTGTCCTTATTGCATGCCGGGGAATCTTCTGGGTATATGCCCATAGTGGTATAGCAGGGTCCTCCTGTAGTGTCATGTTCCGTTTTCTGAGGAACCGCCAGACTGATTTCCAGAGTGGTTGTACCATCTTGCAATCCCACCAGCAGTGGAGGCGTATTCCTCTTTCTCCACATCCTCGCCAACACCTGCTGTCTCCTGAGTTTTTAACCTTAGCCATTCTGACTGGTGTGGGGTGAAATCTCAAGGTTGTTTTGATTTGCATTTCTCTAATGACTAATGATGTTGAGCATTTCTTAAGGTGCTTCTCGGCCATCCGAAGTTCTTCAGGTAAAAATTCTTTGATTAGATCTGTACTCCATTTTTTTATTCGATATATTTTTATTTACATTTCAAGTGATTTGCCCTTTTCTAACACCCACTCCCCGAAAGTCCTGCAAGCCCCCTTCTCTCCCCCTGTCCTCCCACCCACCCCTTCCCACTTCCCCATTCTGGTTTTGCCGAATACTGCTTCACTGAGTCTTTCCAGAACAGGGGACCACTCTTCCTTTCTTCTTGTACCTCATTTGATGTGTGGATTATGTTTTGGGTATTCCAGTTTTCTAGGTTAATATCCACTCATTAGTGAGTGCATACCATGATTCACATTTTGAGTCAGGGTTACCTCACTTAGTATGATGTTCTCTAGCTCCATCCATTTGCCTAAGAATTTCATGAGTTCATTGTTTCTAATGGCTGAATAGTACTCCATTGTGTAGATATACCACATTTTTTGCATCCACTCTTCTGTTGAGGGATACCTGGGTTCTTTCCAGCATCTGGCAATTAAAAATAGGGCTGCTATGAACATAGTAGAACATGTATCCTTATTACATGGTGGGGAATCCTCTGGGTATATGCCCAGGAGTAGTATAGCAGGATCTTCTGGAAGTGAGGTGCCCAGTTTTCAGAGGAACCGCCAGACTAATTTCCAGAGTGGTTGTACCAATTTGCAACCCCACCAGCAGTGGAGGAGTGTTCCTCTTTCTCCACACCCTCTCCAACACCTGCTGTCTCCTGAATTTTTAATCTTAGCCATTCTGACTGGTGTAAGGTGAAATCTCAGGGTTGTTTTGATTTGCATTTTCCTAATGACTAATGAAGTTGAGCATTTTTTAAGATGTTTCTCCGCCATCCTAAGTTCTTCAGTTGAGAATTCTTTGTTTTCTGGAGTCTAACTTCTTGAGTTCTTTATATACATTGGATATTAGCCCTCTATCTGATGTAGGATTGGTGAAGCTCTTTTCCCAATTTGTTGGTTGGCGACTTGTCCTCTTGTTGGTGTCCTTTGCCTTACAGAAACTTTGTAATTTTATGAGGTCCCATTTGTCAATTCTTGCTCTTAGAGCATACGCTATTGGTGTTCTGTTCAGAAACTTTCTCCCTGTACCGATGTCCTCAAGGGTCTCCCCCAGTTTCTTTTCTATTAGCTTCAGAGTGTCTGGCTTTATGTGGAGGTCCTTGATCCATTTGGATTTGAGCTTAGTACAAGGAGACAAGGATGGATCAATTCGCATTCTTCGGCATGCTGACCTCCAGTTGAACCAGCACCATTTGTTGAAAAGGATATCTTTTTTCCATTGGATGTTTTTAGCCTCTTTGTCAAGGATCAAGTGGCCATAGGTATGTGGGTTCATTTCTGGATCTTCAATCCTGTTCCATTGATCCTCCTGCCTGTCACTGTACCAATACCATGCAGTTTTTTAACACTACTGCTCTGTAGTATTGCTTGAGGTCAGGGATACTGATTCCCCCAGATTTTCTTTTGTTGCTGAGAATAGTTTTAGCTATCCTGGGTTTTTTGTTATTCCAGATGAATTTGATAATTGCTCTTTCTAACTCTGTGAAGAATTGAGTTGGGGTTTTGATGGGTATTGCATTGAATCTGTATATTGCTTTTGGCAAAAAGGCCATTTTAACTATATTGATTCTACCGATCCATGAGCATGGGAGGTTTTTCAATTTTTTGAGGTCTTCTTCCATTTCCTTCTTCAGAGTCTTGAAGTTCTTGTCATACAGATCTTTCACATGTTTGGTAAGAGTCACCCCAAGACACTTTATACTGTTTGTGGCTATTGTGAAGGTGAAGGGGGTCATTTCCCTAATTTCTTTCTCAGCCTGCTTATCCTTTGAGTATAGGAAGGCCACTGATTTGCTTGAGTTGATTTTATAACCTGCCACTTTGCTGAAGTTGTTTATCAGCTGTAGGAGTTCTCTAGTGGAGTTTTTTGGGTCACTTAGGTAGACTACCATGCTATCTGCAAATAATGATAGTTTGACTTCTTCCTTTCCAATTTGTATCCCTTTGACCTCCTTATGTTGTCGAATTACCCGACCTAGTACCTCAAGTACAATATTGTATGCTCTCTCCATTTTCTTTTTGGAAGCACTCAGGGCTATGAGTTTTCCTCTTAGCACTGCTTTCATTGTGTCCCATAGATTTGGATATGTTGCGTCTTCATTTTCATTGTGTTCTAAAAAGTCTTTAATTTCTTTCTTTATTTCTTCCTTGACCAAGGTATCATTGAGTAGAATATTGTTCAGTTTCCATGTGTATGTGGGTTTTCTGTTGTTTTTGTTGCTATTGAAGACCACTTTTACTCCATAGTGATCTGACAGGAGGCATCGGATTAGTTCGATCTTCTTATATTTGTTGAGGTCTGTTTTTTGACCAATTATATGTTCGATTTTGGAGAAGATACCTTGAGGTGCTGAGAAAAAGGTATTTTCTTTTGCTTTAGGATAGAATGTTCTATATATATATATATATATGTTAAATCTAATTGGTCCAAAGCTTTAATTAGTTTCATTGTGTCCCTGTTTAGTTTCTGTTTTCCTGATCGGTCCATTGAGGAAAGTGCAGTGTTGAAGTCACCCACAATTATTGTGTTAGGTGCAATGTGTGCTTTGAGCTTTAATAAAGTTTCTTTTATGAAAGAGGGTACCCTTGCATTTGGAGCATAGATGTTCAGGATTGAGAGTTCTTCTTGTTGTATTTTTCCTTTGACCAGCAAGAAGCGTCCCTCAGAGTCTCTTTTGATGACTTTGGGTTGAAAGTCAATTTTATCTGATATTAAAATGGCTACTCCAGCTTGTTTCCTGAGACCATTTGCTTGTAAAATTGTCTTCCAGACTTTTACTCTAAGGTAGTGTTTGTCTTTGACCCTTAGGTGTGTTTCCTGTATTCAGCAAAATGTAGGGTCCTGTTTACGTATCCAGTCAGTTAGTCTATGTCTTTTTATTGGGGCACTGAGTCCATTGATGTTAAGAGATATTAAGGAATAGTGATTGTTACTTCCTGTCATTTTTGACATTATTTTTTAAATTTGATTGGTTAACTTCTTTTGGGTTTGATGAAAGGTTACTATCTTGCTTTTTCCAGGGTGAAGTTTCCCTCCTTGTATTGGTGTTTTCCTCCTATTATCCTTTGTAGGGTTGGGTTTGTGGATAGATATTGGGTAAACTTGGTTTTCTCATGGAATATCTTAGATTCTCCATCTACGGTGATTGAGAGTTTTGCTGGATATAGTAGTTTTGACTGGCATTTGTGTTCTCTTAGAGTCTGCATGAGATCTGCCCAGGATCTTCTAGCCTTCATAGTCTCAGGTGAAAAGTCTGCTGTGATTCTGATAGGTCTTCCTTTATATGTTACTTGGCCTTTTTCTCTTACTGCCTTTAATATTCTTTCTTTGTTTAGTACATTTGTTGTTTTGATTATTATGTGACGGGAAATATTTCTGTTCTGTTCCAGTCTGTTTGGAGTTCCGTAGGCTTCTTGTATATTTATGGGCATCTCTCTCTTTAGGTTAGGGAAGTTTTCTTCCATAATTTTATTGAAGATATTTGCTGGCCCTTTAAGTTGTAAATCTTCACTCTCATCTATGCCTATAATCCTTAGGTTTGGTCTTCTCATTGTGTCCTGGATTTCCTGGGTATTTTGGGTTACAAGCTTTTTGCTTTTTGCATTTTCTTTAACTGTTGAGTCCACGGTTTCTATGGTATCTTCAGCATCTGAGATTCTCTCTTCTATCTCTTGTATTCTGTTGTTGATATTTGCATCTATGTCCCCTGATTTCTTCCCAAGGCTTTCTATCTCCAAAGTTGTCTCCCTTTGTGATTTCTTAGTTGTTTCTACTTCTGATTTTAGGTCCTGGATGGTTTTGCTTAGCTCCTTCACTTGATTATTTGTGCTTTCCTGTAATTCTTTAAGAGCTTTTTGTGTTTCCTCTTTCATGACCTCAGCCTGTTGACCAAAGTTCTCCTGTATTTCTTTAAGTGTTTTTTGCGTTTTCTCATTATTGCCTTTTGTATTCTCCTGGATTTCTTTCAATGATTTTTGTGTTTCCCTTGCAAGGGCTTCTAACTTTTGATCCATTTTCTCCTGAATTTATTTAAGTATGTCCTTCATGTGTTCCTGTACCAGCATCATGACCAGTGATTTTAAATCCAAATCTTGTTTTACTGGTGTGATGGGGTATCCAGGACATGCTGGTAAAGGAGAATTGGGTTCAGATGTTGCCATATTGCCTTGATTTCTCTTAGTGACGTTCCTGCATTTGCTTTTCGCCTCTAGTTCTCACTGGTGTTAGTTGGTCTTGTCAATTCTGGACTCACCAGTGCAAGCTGCCCCTTCCCAGGTGGCCTCTGGTGCACAGCTTACCTCCTGCACTGCCTAGAGACAGGGTGCTGTTGCCAGGCTGTTCAGATCCCGAAGCAGGCACCTGAAGGCTCCCGTTGGGGCCCGCTGGATGAAATGATTACGTGTTTTTTTTTCTTTGAGTTTGTTTATGTAGTGGATTGCATTGATGGATCTTCTTATACCGAACCATCCCTGCATTCCTGGGATTAAGCCTACTTGATCATGGTGGATGATTGTTTTGATGTGTTCTTGGATTCAGTTAGCAAGAAATTTATTTAGTATTTTGCATCGATATTCATAAGGGAAATTGGCCTGTAGTTCTCATTCTTTGTTGGATCTTTATGTGGTTTTGGTATTGGCGCAATTGTGGCTTCGTAGAACGAGTTGGGTAATGTTTCTTCTGTTTCTATTTTGTGGAATAGTTTGCAGAGTATTGGTGTTAGGTCTTCTTTGAAGGTCTGATAGAATTCTGCACTAAAACCATCTGGTCCCATGCTTTTTTTGTTTGGGGACTTTCTATGACCCCTTTTATTTCTTTAGGGGTTATGAGTCTTTTTAGATGATCTATTTGATCCTGATTTAATTTTGGTATTTGATATCTGTCCAGAAAACTATCCATTTCCTCCAGATTCTCCAGTTCTGTTGAGTATAGGCTTTTGTAGTAGGATCTGATGATTTTTTTGAATTTCCTCCGTTTCTGTTGTTATATCTCCCTTTTCATTTCTAAGTTTGTTAATCTGGATACTTTCTCTGTGCCCCCTGGTTAGTTTGGCTAAGGGTTTATCTATCTTGTTGATTTTTTCAAAGAATCAGCTCCTGGTTTTTTTTGATTATTTATGTGGTTCTCTTTGTTTCTACTTGAGTGATTTCAGCCCTGAGTTTGATGATTTCCCGTCTTTCTGGGTGAATTAGCTTCTTTTTTTTTCCAGGGCGTTCAGTTGTGTTGTTAAGCTGCTAGTGCATGCTCTCTCCAATTTCTCTTTGGAGGCACTCAGCATCATGAGTTTTCCTCTTAGCACTGTTTTCATTGTGTCCCATAGATTTGAGTATGTTGTGTCTTCATTTTCATTAAATTCTAAAAAGTCTTTGATTTCTTTCTGTATTTCTTCCTTGACCAAGGTATCATTGGGTAGAGTATTATTTAGTTTCCATGTATATGTGGGCTTTCTGTTCATTTTGTTGCTATTGAAGACCACTTTTACTCTATAGTGATCTGATAGGAGGCATGGGATTATTTCAATCTTCTTATATTTGTTGAATTCTGTCTTGTGACCAATTATATGATCGATTTTGGAGAAGGTCCCATGAGGTGCTGAGAAAAAGGTATATTCTTTTGGTTTAGGATGAAATGTTTATATATATATATATATATATATATATATATATATATATATATATATATATATATATATATATGTTAAATCTAATTGGTCCAAAGCTTCAATTAGTTTCACTGTGTCCCTGTTTGCTTTCTGTTTTTCTGATCAGTCTATTGACGAGAGTGGAGTGTGAAGTCACCCACAATAATTGTGTTAGGTGCAATGTGTGCTTTGAGCTTTAGTAAAGTTTCTTTTATGAAAGAGGGTGCTTTTCCATTTGGAGCATAGATGTTCAGGATTGAGAATTCTTTTTGGTGTATTTTTCCTTTGACCAGCAAGAAGTGTCCCTCAGTGTCTCTTTTGATGACTTTAGGTTGAAAGTCAATTTTCTGATATTGGAGTGGCTACTTCGGCTTGTTTCCTGAGACCATTTGCTTATAAAATTGTCTTCCAGCCTTTTATTCTAAGATAGTGTTTGTCTTTGACACTGAGGTGTGTTTTCTGTATGCAGCAAAATGTAGGGTCCTGTTTACGTGTCTAGTCTGTTAGTCTATGTTTTTTTATTGGGGAATTGAGTCCATTGATGTTAAGAGTTATTAAGGAATAGTGATTATTACTTCCTGTCATTTTTGATGTTGTTTTTTATATTTGATTGGTTATCTTCTTTTGGGTTTGATGAAAGAAAGTTATTCTCTTGCTTTTTCCAGGGTGAAATTTCCCTCCTTATATTGGTGTTTTTCTCCTACTATCCTTTGTAGGGCTGGGTTTGTAGAAAGATATTGGTTAAACTTGGTTTTGTCATGGAATATCTTAGTTTCTCCATCTATGGTGATTGAGAGTTTTGCTGGGTATAGTAGTTTTGGCTGGCATTTGTGTTCTCTTAGATTCTGCATGACTTTTGCCCAGGATCTTCTAGCTTTCATATTCTCTGGTGAGAAGTCTGGTGTGGTTCTGATAGGTCTTCTTTTCTATGTTTCTTGACCTTTTTCTCTTAGTGCCTTTAATATTCTTTCTTTGTTTAGAATATTTTGGGCTTTGATTATTATGTGACCGGAGGTATTTCTGTTCCGGTCCAGTCTGTTTGGAATTCTGTAGGCTTCCTGTATATTAATGGGCATGTCTCTCTTTAGGTTAGGGATGTTTTCTTCCATAATTTTATTGAAGATATTTGCTGGCCCTTTATGTTGTAAATATTCACACTCATCTATGCCTATGATCCTTAGGGTTGGTCTTCTCATTGTGTCCTGGATTTCCTGGGTGTTTTGGATTACAAGCTTTTTGCGTTTTGCATTTTCTTTGACTGTTGAGTCCATGGTTTCTATGGTATCTTCGGCATCTGAGATTCTTTCTTTTATCTCTTGTATTCTGTTGTTGATATTTGCCCCTGATTTCTTTCCAAGGTTTTCTATCTCCAAAGTTGTCTCCCTTTGTGATTTCTTAGTTGTTTCTACTTCTGTTTTTAGATCCTGGATGGTTTTGCTCAGCTTCTTCACTTGCTTGTTTGTGTTTTCCTGTAATTCTATAAGAGATTTTTGTGTTTCCTCTTTCATGATCTCAGCCTGTTGACCAAACTTCTGTATTTCTTTAAATGATTTTTGCATTTCCTCGTTATTGGCGTCTATCTTTTTGACCTGTATTCTCCTGAATTTCTTTTAATAATTTTTGTGTTTCCCTTGTAAGGCCTTCTAACTTTTGATCCATTTCCTCCTGAATTTTCTAAGAGATTTATTTATGTCCTTCATGTGTTCCTGTAATAGCATCATGACCAGTGCTTTTAAATCCAAATCTTGTTTTTCTGGTGTGTTGGGGTATCCAGGACTTGCTGTTAATGGAGAATTGGGTTCAGATGCTGCCATATTGCCTTGATTTCTGTTAGTAACGTTCCTACGTTTGCCTTTTGCCATCTGGTTCTCACTGGTGTTAGTTGGTCTAGTCACTGGCTGGTGCTTCATCCTCCTTTGAGCCTATAAGGCTATTTCCACAACACTGGATGGCTGGGTTTCCCTTGGCACAGATTGCTGATGTGCTGCCCTGCTCTTGGGTGCTGTTGGAGCCCTGGTGTGTCCTACCCCAAGCACTGTTATGCTTGGGTTGTCTCTGTGGACTGAACCTGGTACTGCCCGTCTGCTCTGTCAGAGAGTGAAGATGGCAGCCAGGATCCCGCAGGGCACCGCCCCACGCCTGGCTGGCCCATGGAGGAACCGCTGTTCTCCCAGGTCCTAGGTGTAGGTGGCAGCCCGCAGCTTGGTTGTCTGTATCCCCAGAGGTCTTATACTCGGGATAGCTCAGTACCTGGAGTGGCCTGTCTCGTCTGTCTGGGGACAAAGATCGAATTCATGAAATTCTTATTCAAATGGTTGGAACTGAATTGATTTTTTTTCATTCAAAATATTCTGATCATCTTTCTCAGTGCCTCCTCTTCTCACATATCTACTCCATCCTTCCAACTTCTTGATTTTCTTTTTTTCTATAAAAAACACATATAAAGAAAACAGATGAAAAACAAAGAAAGTAAAACCACAAAGAACATACACACATACACATACACACAGAAACACACACTATAAAAACACAAAATTGGAAACCATAAGTCACAATTAAAAGACCAGTAAATTTTTTAAAAAGTCCCAGTAAAACAATATGAAACAATAAAGTCTCCAATGATATTGCTGAGTCTGTTTAGTGTTGGTTATCTACACTTGGGCATGGAGCCTGTTCTTTTTTTTTTTTAATTGGATATATTCTTTATTTACTTTTCAAATGCTATCCCAGTTTCCCCCTCCCAGAAAACTGCTATCCCATACTCCTTCCCCCTGCTTCTATGAGGGTTTTCCTCCACCCTCATTCCCCACTCCCACCTCCCGCCCTCAATACCCCTATACTGGGGCATCTATTAAGCCTTCATAGGACCAAGGACCTCTCCTCCCATTGATGCCCGACAAGGCACTCCTCTGCTACAAATGCAGCTGAAACCATGTATATCCCTTTGTTGATGGCTTAATCCCTGGGAGCTGGGGGGGGGGGGTTCTTGTTGTTTGATATTGTTGTTCTTCCTATGAGGTTTCAAACCACTTCAGCTCTTTTAGTCCTTTCTTTAACTCTTCCATTGGGAAATCGACACTCAGTCCAATGGTTGGCTGTGAGCATCCGCCTCTGTATTTGTAAGCCTCTGGCAGAGCCTCTCAGGAGATAGCCATATCAGGCTGCTTTCAGCAAACATTTCTTGGCATCCACAATAGTGTCAGGGCTGGTGACGGTTTATGGGATGAATCCCCAGATAGTACAGTCTCTGGTTTCAATCTCTGCTCCACAATTTATCTCCCATTTTTGCTCCTGTGCCTATTTTGTTCCCCTTCCCAGAGGAACAAAGCACCCACACTTTGGTCTTCCTTCCTCTTGAACTTCATGTGTTCTGTGAATTGTATCTTAGGGTGTTCTGAGCTTTTGGGCTAATATCTACTTATCAGTGAGTGCACACCATGTGTGTTGTTTTGTGATTGGGTTATCTCACTCAGGATGATATTTCCTAGTTCCATCCATTTGCCTAAGAATTTCATGAATTCATTGTTTTTAAAAGCTGAGCAGTACTCCATTGTGTAAATATACCACATTTTCTGTATCCATTCCTCCATTGAGGGATATCTGGGCTCTTTCTAGCTATTATAAATAAGGCTGCTATGAACATTGTGGAACATGTGTCCTTATTAGATGTTGCAGCACTTTTTGGATATATGCCCAGGAGTGGTATAGCTGGGTCCTCAGGTAGAACTATTTCCAAATTTCTGAGGAATCTCCAAATTGATTTCCAGAGTGGTTGTAACAACTTGCAATCTCACCAGCAATGGAGGAGTGTTTCTCTTTCTCCACATCCTGTCCAGCATCTGCTGTCACCCGAGTTTTTTATTTTAGCCATTTTAACTGGTGTGAGCTGGAATCTCAGTGCTGTTTTGCTTTGCATTTCCCTGATAATTAGAGGTGTTGAACATTTCTTTAGGTGCTTCTTAGCCACTTGAGATTATTCAGTTGAAAATTCATTGTTTAGCTCTGTACCCCATTTTTAATAGGGTTATTTGATTCGCTGAAGTTTAACTTCTTGAGTTCTTTGTATATACTGTATATTAGCCTTCTTTCAGATAGAGTATTGGTAAAGATATTTTCCCAATCTGTTGGTTGCTATTTTGTCCTATTGACAGTGTCCTTTGCTTTACAGAAGCTTGCAATTTTGAGATCCCATTTGCTGATTCTTGGTCTTAGAGCATAAGCCATTGGTGTTCATTTGGAATAACAAAAAACCCAGGATATTGAAAACTATTTTCAACAATAAAAGAATGTCTGAGGGAATCACCATCTCTGACCTCAAGCTGTATTACAGGGCAATAGTGTTAAAAACTATATGGTATTGATACAGAGACAGGCAGGAAGATCAATGAAATAGAATTGAAGATCCAGAAATGAACCCACACACCTTTGATCACTTGATGTTTGACAAAAGAGCTAAAAACATCCAGTGGAAAAAAAACAGCATTTTTAACAAATGGTGCTGGGTCAACTGGGGGTCATCATGCAGAAAAATGCAAATGGACCTATTCATATCTCCTTGTACAAAGCTCAAGTCCAAGTGTATCAAGGACTTACACATAAAACCAGATACACTGAAACTTATAGAGGAGAAAGTGGGTAAGAGCCTTGAACACATGGACACAGGGGAAATTTTCCTGGAGCCTGCCTGGTTTGTATACCTGGTGAGAGTCCATTGAAGAAAACTAGCTTCCTTTGCAAGTGGTTGTCAGTTGGAGATAGCTTCTTGTTTTGGGATGGAAGCTCATGTCCATTTCTTCTTCTTAGTAGTGAGGGCCTATCTGGATTAGACCCATGGAGGCTCTGTGTACACTGACACAGGCTCTGTGAATTTATATGTGCTTTAGTCTTGATGTATCTGGAAGGACTGTTTCATTTGGTGGTCCGTTCACTCTGGCTCTTACAAGCTTTATGCCTCCTCTTACGCATAGTTTCCTGAGTCCTGAGAAAAGGAGTTTGATGATGATATCCCATATAGGACTGAGTATTTCAAGGTCTCTCACTCTTTGTACTCTGTTCAATTGTGGGTCTCTGCATTAGTGCCTGTATTAATGGGAAGCTTCTCTGATGGCAACTGAGTGAAACATTGATCTATGGCTTTAGTAGAATGTTACTAGGAGTCATTTTGTTGGCATCTTCCTTTTGCAGGACAATAGTATTTGGTCTTATCCTAAGTTCATTGCTTATTTATTCTAAGGTTTTTGGTTCCCCAAGCAGTCATACATGGATTCCATCTCATGGTATGGACCTTAAATTAAATCACCTAGTGGTTGATTACTCCCATAATGTTTATGCCATTTTATAAGTATATCATGAAGGCATGTCACCATTGTAAATTTCAGGGAAACTTAAACTTCTTAAAGTCTGAGTTAGGAATCTCTTGTGTCTGTTGAATACATATTCATTGAATGAACAAAGGATTTAATTCTTTGTTCTTAAGTCTGCTGTTTGAGTCATAATAGTGATCACACCCTTATATTTACTAGTGTTATTGCGAAAACACATGGAAGTTCTTTAAGTTATTTCTATCTGTTGTGTATTTCACACCACCATGCTTTTACTGGGCCTCTTCGTCTACTCTTATGCCTTTTCTCTTCTAAGACCTTTATTATCAATTCTTTATTATTAGACCTTTTTATTAGTTACAATATTCCTTGTCTCATAAGAAATGTTTATGCATGGTAAAACATTTTTCTATAAGTATATATATACATATATATGTTTATATATATTTAACATATTGGTTCATATGCTCATTCAAACACATGTATATAAATATGAACAACAAACTATGAATCTGAAAATAAGTATAGCTCACTAGGAGATGTCATATACTTTAGACTGAGAGTTTAGGCCAGGAAAAGCATCTCTGAAGAAATGATTTTTAGGCAGAGACTTAGAGTTTAGCTGTGCACTTGTCTTTACTTACTTATCTTCTGTATCCTACTTGGCCAGCTGCTTTAACTCCTGGCTAGAGGTTTATGTGTGGAGTTCCCTGTACTTCACAAGACCTGTTCTGCTGGTTGTTGAAATCCTACCTGTTCTTTGAGATGCAGTTATAGCTTTGTTTCTTTTATGAAAACGCCCTAGCTATGCCAGGCAAAAATAATCATTTATTACCAATTAAACACCTGGTCCTAACCACCTTGACTGCATGCTCTTTGAGATGAGGACCTAACTATATATTTTTTTATTTGATATATTTTTTATTTACATTTCAAATTATTTCCCCTTTTCTAGCCCCCCCACTCCCCGAAAGTCCCATAAGCCCCCTTCTCTCCCCCTGTCCTCCCACCCACCCCTTTCCACTTCCCCATTATGGTTTTGCCCTGTACTGCTTCACTGAGTCTTTCCAGAACAAGGGGCCACTCCTCTGTTCTTCTTGTACCTCATTTGATGTGTGGATTATGCTTTGGGTATTCCAGTTTTCTAGGTTAATATCCACTTATTAGTGAGTGCATACCATGATTCATCTTTTGAGTCTGGGTTACCTCACTTAGTATGATGTTCTCCAGCTCCATCCATTTACCTAAGAATTTCATGAATTCATTGTTTCTAATGGCTGAATAGTAGTCCATTGTGTATATATACCATATTTTTTTGCATCCACTCTTCTGTTGAGGGATACCTGGGTTCTTTCCAGCTTCTGGCAATTATAAATAGGGCTGCTATGAACATCTAACTATATTTCTTTTGCTTGGCTAATGTCCTGTTCCCTTTGAATCTTATGAACTTTTTTCTCAGTCTAAATATTCTTGTTTATTTAAAGCATTCTTTTATGATCTGAGCTATGATCCCAGAGATTTGGTATGTTGTTGTTGTTGTTGTTGTTGTTGTTGTTGTTGTTGTTGTTTTGTTTGAGGCACAATCTTACTCTGTAGTCCAGGCTGGACTCCAATTCACAACACTTCTGCCTCAATTTCCTGAGTGCTGGATTTAACCTATTCTTAAAATGTGTAAGCTGAAACTCAGCTTTGTTCTAATAGTCTGCAATCTAAGAGGAATAGCACTATCTTCCTTAGTCTAAAACTAGATTTTTAACTTTGACCAAGCCAGCTCAGTCTGTCAGCAGGGTCTCAAGGTCAGGAGTGAGGATTGAAAAGAAAAAGACAGACAAACATCATAACATGACTCCAGCCAGTGTTGAAGCTGAAGCTCCTTTAACTTTTCCCAGGCAGCTTTTATACCATCCTGGGTACTAGCCTAGAATAGGGTCAGTTCTTGGATCAAAGACAAAAGTGATTAAACAAGGCAATGAACAAAGAGATCACCCCAGGTAGTTATCAAACAAAACAATAAAGTCCAGCAAGTCCCTGGGTCTGGGGTGCTTATCAGGATTACCAAGACAAAAGGGAAGTCAGACATTCCTTGGTTGTGTTTACCTTGATCCTTGCATTAGCTCAAATGTGAATATTCTTATCTGAGCCAACAACACTTGTCCTTGAGCCCAGTGACAAGTTCTTTCCAAATTTCTATAGTCGGTACCAAAAGCTCTCCACATAACTTTTCCTAGGCTTGTACTGAATTTTGTTGACAATTGTATGACAATCTGAAATCATACTGCATTGAGAATGGAAATGCTTTACTCAGTTCATCAATACAATCTACTGAGAATTTTTAACAATGTGATTTGTGTTGAAAGTATTTGTTATTCTTTTCAGCTTTATGTCATCAGCATCCAAGACATTAATAAAGTATTAACAATAATAGTTGTGTTTTTTTAATTTATTGATATATTTATTTACATTTCAAATGATTTCCCCTTTTCTGGACCCCACTCCCTGAAAGTCCCATCAGTCCCCTTCCCTCTCCCTGTTTTCCCATCCAACCCTTCCCACTTCCCTGTTCTGATTTTGTTCTATACTGCTTCACTGAGTCTTTCCAGAACAAGCGGCCACTCCTCCATTCTTCTTGTACCATATTAACCTAGAAAACTGGAATAGTTGTGGTTTTAACTCTAGCATGGCACAGCATGCTTTCTCAAGAACAATTGATTCATTAGTCAGCACCTTTATTTAGTTTGGGCAATTATATAATTGCTATGCACTCTATAGTTCTTACTTTTCTACAGGGATAAGTAACTTGTCATCCCTGTCAACGTTCAATAACATGCCTATTCAGCATAATGTTTTGTTGTAAATTTAAGTTGGGAATGAGAATACTTCCTAAAATTATAATTTATTTATTTTCTATGCTTGAGTATTTTGTTTGTATGTGTGTATGAGAACCTCGTTGTCTGAGGAGGCCAGAGGAGGGACTTGGATCCATGGCTGGAGTTACAAATGGTTGTGAGCTGACATATGTGTTGGGCAAGTGGACCTTTTCACCAGCCAGAAGAACTCTTAAGGTTGAGCCAGCCTAAATCCCTGGAAATCTCAGAATTGAGAACAGCAGGCTAAAGCTGGTCCCCTGCCAAACTGGAGGATGTAACCACGACACCCCACTAAGAGGACCACTACAATCAGTCACTTAGTATAAAAACCTAGAATTGTCCATGCTAATGAAGTATCCAGATGGTCCCCAAGTGTTCAGACAATGAGTGTTTCTTCCTGGTCATGCCTTCCTGCAAAATGTATTTAATCCCTGGTTCACACTGAGTAAGATGTATGCATTTACATCTGCCTTCTACTAAAGCAGTTAGGACAGGCAAGGACCATCTTCTTCAAGGATCACTGTGGGGGGAGACCTTCATTGTAAAGAGTCACACCTAAATCTCCTGGAAAAGGCCTCCTCTCTTTCCAGCCCCTCTGTACTCTTGGAATTCACTAAGACTGCCAAACCAAAATAGATTCTGACCTATCCCTGGCACAGATGTTCCCTTCCTGCCTGGTGCATTGGGGAAACACAGATTCTTTTACTCAGTTCTCAACAACTCATGGTTCCCCAGCAGCATCACTGTTTCTCACCCAGGGAAACACAGACTGGGATCCCTATCACTAGTGTTCTGCTTCTCCTGAGCAGCTTACTAGCTGTACTCCAGCAACCCAGCGGTGAGGCAGACATGCAGCCTGACACATATGGGTGCTAGGTACTGAACTGGAGTTGTAAGTATGCACACCACGGTCTTACTTACATACTTACATACTTACATACTTATTTACTCACCAAGGTAACCTGATATGGCCTCAAGAAATTAAACCAAGTTAGTTTCAGCAAAACTGTGGCAATTTTATTTAGACTAATAAAGACTTTTTATACGCTTATCAGAAACAGAATATAGGGGCAATTGACAGGCTCAGTACGGTTGTAGTTGCCAGGAATCAATGAGCACAAACTATACAGGATACACAAAATTATTGTCTAAGACCTATTGTCCTGTCAGGCTTCCATACTGTTGGGTTCGGTAGGTGGCAGTGGCAGCAGTGGCAGCTCCAGAAAGACCACACCAGGCCAGTTCCACGTGAGGTTTATTGAGAAAGGGCAGAGGTGTGGTGAAAAGAGAAGAGGGGAAGGGGGGTGCTTCTCTTATATATACACTGATGATGAGGTGGTCACAGGTAAAGGTGAACCCAATGGATTCTGGGAATATGGTGGCTGTTGCCTTGGCAACAGGTGTATAGGACGAGCTGTTGCCTATGTGATGTCACAGGTTTCTGAGGTCCTGATACCAATACATACTTCCTTGACTTTGACAGGAATATACAGAGAAATAGAAAGAGCTATGGATGCTTTACTGCCTGAGAGAGTATCTTGGTCTCTCAGGAACTGGATGTCACATTGTGTCCCAGGAGTCATGTACTCTAACCTGAAAAACTTATGACACATGCCCCTCAAGGCAGCTAGGCCAGGCAACTCCCTGGTTCCATGAACTGAGTCCTCTGGAAGAACAGCTGGTGATCTTAACCAGTGAGCCATCTCTCCAGTCCAAAAATGAGGATACTTTTATTTAGCAAAGATGGAATGAACAATGAAGATGATTTTTATTCAAAGCAAGACCACTTAATTAATTATCACAAAACCAAGAATGTACCTCTTAAAAGGCAAGACATGTATTTAAAGGAAAAAATTGTAAGTATAGAAAATTGTAAGTATAGAAATTAGGATAATGGGTAGAAATATGAGAGGCTGTAAATGTGATAGTCAGAAGAGATTTCAAAATGAGAACCCAGAAAATAATAGGAACAAACTAAAGGAAGATATTTTACGGTCTTATATTTCCTGCTCAATATTGGATTAACAGAGGAATATGCATTTAGGAAGAATCCAGGATTTAAGCACCATCAGAAGGAACAATTCAGAACAGCTTCAGGATGGTTTGTTTCTGATTCAGTGGAGAAAAAAAAACTAAGCCTGGAATAGTAAGAGACCAATGTAAGGAACAGACAAAGTGGGGAAGAGCAAGAAAATGCTTAATACACTCAGTCTATAATGAAAAGAATAATTCTTCTAACCAGCAGAAGATGCTGGAGATGAGGGCTGGGCCAGAGTTAGCTGATTCCTTACAGCACAGTGAGCTCCTGAAATGGGGATAACATTTCAAATTTAAATAAAGAAAATACCCAATGAAAGTAAAAGAAATTAAAAAAGAAAAATTCTAATAAGCTTTGAAACATGAAAGAAAAAGAGTGTTTCAAAAAAAAAAAAAAGGATGAAACAGATGAATATGCTATAGACAAACCCTGGGAACTTGCTGGCCATTTTCTTTATTTACCAAATACATAAAGGTGTTGTAGAAATTTTAAATCCTACCCCAGGGTTTCTACTCCACCTTTGTCCAGTCAGTTCCTAGATGAAAGATGCACAACTTTTATTATTCATAATAAGCCTTAAATAGCACAAGAGCTGGGCAAATACCTACCCTCTATGCTATTAGAATCTACTTTTCTATCAATAAACTCAAGTTATTACTTACAGTGTTTCATCTGGACTTCTCTTAACTCCAATTGGCCAGCCCTTAGGGCCATGTTTTTAAGACTCACCTTGGTATCTCTTCCTCCTTCATCTCTTCTCTCCCTCATGGTTCTCTCCCAATCCCTGAGGCCTAAGAACCCTAAAATCTGCATATGTCTCTTCTTCCCAACTATCAGCTGTTGGCATCTTTATTTAACAATCAGAAATAACTTGGGGAAAGGTCACATAGTATCACTTGAGTCTATGTGCAGACTCATCTTTGGGGAAACCAGATCTTGGGGGCCCACACTTAGCATTACAATACCCAGCAAAAGACCAATCCTGAACAATTCTCCTTTCTAGTCTAGTAAAAGGCTCCTTTTCTCTCAGATATAAATGTAATATAATTATAACAATTATGAAAATTATAATATCTAGTCCATTATATTTGGCAATTTGGATAAAGTATTTTATCATCTATCCTAACTTAATGAGTTTATAGTTCTGAACCTAAATCATCTTTGATTTTAACTTGTATTACCATTCTAAAACCATCTTTTTAAATCCTAAACAACTTAATTTAATTGTGAGACTATAGCTATCTAGTCTTCAACCCCATCAGAGATTTGAGAAGTAATAAATATTTTTTGAGTATGTAGGAAGTGCAGGGACATAGCTTTCAAAAATCACAGAAATGACAGTCCTGGGCAGTCCCCAATGTGCGTTATAATGTTGGAGAATCTATCGTTTGCCTTCTGGCCCAGAACATCTGACAGACCTTAAGTGAAGCAGGAATTATGAAGGGCTAGCTTAGCCTGTATTGACAGAGCTCAGCAGTAGACTATTTTACATCCATTTGTCCTTTTTGGACAGCATTTTGTCTGCAAATAAAGTTGGGCATTTTTTGCCTGGTGACTAGCTTGCCACAATTAAAACAACTCTATATGGAGGTAATTTATGTTCATCATCTTTTTTGAAGTAGAATGGGAGTACTACTAGGAGCAGAACTGTCATATAGTCAAAGGATCTTTTAATGATGAAATGATTTTAAATGCCATAATTTGTGGATCTCTGGTGCTTTAGAAGACCATTTTTCTATTTATAGTATTTCTGATTGGTTAAACATGGTTTACTTCTAGCTATTTGAATAACTTTGAAGACATTTTATTGTAATTAACAAAATTAGTACCTAATAGGATCATGAGTTTGACTATCTATTAACTTGTATTGCTTACTTATTTTAAACAGTGTGTAATAACAGCTATTAAAAGGATTGGGACTAAGCCTTGTATTTTAAATAAGTTGCATAGGTACAAGGACTATCTAAATGTAACAAAATTAATCTTAAATTTTGTATCAATGTACAAAGATTTTTACCAATGAAAACCTTAAACCTGTATCAATATACAACATTTTGTATCAATGTAAGAAAATATAACTTTAGTTCTACATCAAAATATGAAGCTCTCTACCAATGTAAGATTATGTCTATACATTTTTGTTTAAAAGTAGATTTAATAATCCATGTATACTTGTCTAATTTCATATAATATTACTACATACCCCTTTTTTCTTTCAACCCCTTCCCTTTTACCGGAGAAAGAAGTACCTGAATTTACCCTATTTTGTTTCCTTCCCATCCCAAAGCATAATTATTTGTAAGTTTTTCTTAAAATGACAATGTATCTATAATTTATAAAGTAACCCAAGCCATACACCCCTACTTAACAGATTGAGACAACAGTTTTCTTATAATTGCTCCCTGCTGAATTGGGGTAAAGAATTCATGTTTAGGTCCAAAACTGAAATTGGAAAAATGGTTAAGTCAAAATAAAGCTAGCTGGTGTGATTTGTTGTCCAGTCTTTATGTGCTGAGAAAGTTCAGGGCTTTAATTGGATCCATCTGAATGACTGAATGAACCGAGGTGCTTGAAGATTAGTAGTCCTTTCTAAATCTGTTCTCAAAGCAAGTCTCTGGAAACAGTATCAGGTCAGACAGGATCAGACAGGAAGCTGGAACAGCAGGTCATTTCAGCATCCCTGGAGGTGAATCTTGTCAGGGCTGCACTCTTTGTGCTTCATTCTGTAATATATATCAGTTTTACAACTTTAGGTCTATAGAGATATTTGTATGGAATGCACAAGGTACAAAGATCAGTTAATGATGAATTTGTGTTTCTTGTTTGAGCAGGTCTTCTTATGAGTTAGTTTGATCAATAAACAAATTGTGATATAAACCTTTATTCATGCCATATGAAAGATGGTATGATGAATTCTGAGTACTCTACTGTAGCTAACAAGATCCATTAGCTATGTATAATTCAAGTATGGTTAGAGATGTTTTTATCTTTCAGTTTCAGGGCTGTTTCCACATAGAAGGATCAGCAAATCATGTTACCTATCCTGTTTGGTCATTATGATTTTTTCTTCCTGTCTGTAGCCAAAATCTTCAGGGGTCTTCTTCTATCAAATTTGATCCTTATTACTTTGGAAGGAGTCCAAAACCTTTTGTTTTGTTTTCTGTTAACATAAATATAGAGCCTCTCCCAAAATAGCATGTCCTTGGTCCAGCAACCTGAAGTCATTAAAAGTGTAGATTGATTCAATTTAACAGCCTCTTTTTTATTTAGGTCTGTTCTAATTTGATCTCTCTCACAGAGGATTTGTAATACCATTCTAATTGCCACACTTATAACCACATTCATTTTGATAATTAAAACAATTTTTTAAATTATTAGTACTGCTACTACTACTACTACTACTACTACTACTACTATTTGTTAAGATAGAGTTTCTCTGTGTAGCCTGAGCTGATTTGGATTTGTTTATAGATTGGGTTGGTGTCAGAAGACATCTAAGAAAAAATCAATCACAAGAAATATAAGTATTGCCAGGAGGTGGTGGCGCACGCCTTTAATCCCAGCACTAGGGAGGCAGAGGCAGTCAGATTTCTGAATTTGAGGCCAGCCTGGTCTGCAGAATGAGTTCCAGGACATCCAGAGCTGCTACACAGACTGGCTTGAAAAAACAAAACAAAACAAAACAAAAAAGAAAGAAATCTAAGTATCCTTTCCTTTGTCTCCTAACCATTGGGATCAAAGAAAGACCTGGATTAAAAAAAAAGTTGCAGAATCAGCCAGAAAGTTAAAAAGTGCTGTTAAAATGTGAACAGGAAACCAGAGAAATAAGGCAGCAGCACAAACAAAACAAAAGGAATGATTACAAAATCTGTTCAGCACTTGGTTAAGAGAAAAGATAAAAATTAGTTACTACTTGGAAGACACTTGAAAGAATGTGTCATGTTGTAATGTACTAATATTATCATATGATCATATGGAAGGATCAATTAATGATAATATCAGTATTATCATATGGAAGGATACCAAGTTTGTCATCTGAAGGAGGAAGAACTACCATACGTGCAAAGGCATCTCCCCAGCAGGCCATGGTGTGCTAAGGGAGTTTCTGGATCAGGAGGTAGAGCACAGACAATGTGAGCATGAACTGAAGACAGAAGGAGGCTAGGTGGTACCCTGTAGATACTTTTCTGAATGAAGTCCTTGCCTAGAGTGTACACTGATTAGTGATGGCATCTAAACAGATTAAGTGATATGCACAGTGCACAAAAGATCTGCTGGGTTGCCTGAGGTCCCTTTAATCACAAATGATTCCTGACAGAACAAAAGGCATTAGGAAAGCCTGCTGAGTACTGTTGAGGCCCTGTGAGGAAATTGCATAGAGGTGCAAATCATCACTGCAGCCTTGTAAAGATGCATTAGATTATAGGACTAACTTGGCATCTCAGAATCTGGAGTTGTCCTTTGGGAAGGTTTCCAAAAGGGAGTGAATCCTGAGCTCAGATTTCAGGGTCTTGGGCAGATTGCAGAAGTGCAATGGCATACTCTGCTGTGGCTGCTTCCGCTTGACTTGGCTGGCTCTAGTAAAAGCCCAAATAAAGTTCATGGGACTGTAGAGAGGCGTCCCTCATTACCATGGCCATAAACTCATATATGAGATTCTGAGAGCTTGTAAATATTTTTCAGCAGTGCCTGTGTGCCAGTGAGAGGCTTTTAATCATGACTGCAAGGCTGAAATTGCCTTGTGAAAACTGAGTGCAGATTCTTGAAAAGAAGTCAGTCCTGCTTTAGACCTCATACATATCAGCTAACCAGCCTACTCCATTAAAGGAAATGGACAGTTGATGGGAACTGGCAGTTTTAAAGAAGCACTTTTTTTCTGCACTATAGAGTGATATCTTTGTAGGAGAAATATTGCAAAGTATAAGAAAATAGAAATTATGAAGTAAAAGGAAAATTTCCCTATTCAGGTTTCACAAGTCACGTGTTACAGTCTTTCAATGTTTCATGTGTGTATGGATTACCAAAATGTAGTATGTGTGTGTGTGTGTGTGTGTGTGTGTGTGTGTGTGTGTGTGTATCATGTGTTTTTACTGTATCATAGACTGCATGAAATTTAATATTTTAATCTCTTTTAGATTCTTTGACAGTACTTCAATTATTTTATGTGAAAAATTTTTATAGACAATTGTTTGTGAGCTGGGCTCGCTGGGATGCATCTATAACCCCAATATGTGGAAGGTTGGGGCAGGGGGATTACTTTGAGTTTGAGGATAGCTTGAGTTTCTTAGAGAGACCATGTCTGGAAGGAAGGAAGGAAGGAAGGAAGGAAGGAAGGAAGGAAGGAAGGAAGGAAGGAAGGAAGGAAGGAAGGACCTGTTTCCTGAGCAGGTATTGCTGAGCTCTAAGGGAGTTGGCCTTCTTTTGTTGTACCTGATCCTTCTTTCAAGCAAGGGTCATTTGGGGAACGCCCGTCTCTTCTTGTTGACTTCTCCCTGGGTGGGTGCTGTAGGCTGGGTTCTCTTTGGGAAACTTGGTGATCTCCTTTATACATCTCTTCTATGCCTGTAATGTCCTCTATGTGCTGAAAGAACTGTTTCTTTGCATGTCTTAACCTTCTTCTCTCAGGTAGAAGAAGGTGAAGACCTTCTCTACCATATGCATGTCCTAACCAATATGTGCTTAGCGTATAGTTCTGCTAAACTCTTGGTTTTCCTAGTCGTAATCAGGGAATTGTTCATTATCATGAACAAGCCTCTCTCTGCAGCTCTCTTTATGGATCAGTAGTAGCTCTGTCAAGGCTGCATCTACATGTTAGACAAAGCCACCAGTCTGGCCATCAGTGCTGTCTGATAATGCACTTCAGTATAATATGTCCAGATTTCATCAACTTCACAGAAAGTCTTAGAATGCTTTTCCTTTTATGGACTGAATACTACTCTGTTCTGTTAGCATGCAATATATTTTATTGTATTTATAGTTCAGCATATGTTTTACTCATTGATGGAGGCTTCAGCTGCTTCAATCACTGTGTTGTGAATAATGCTACTATGAATAGAAGTATGCACATATCTGATATGTTCTCTGTATACATACATTCTGCATCCATATACTCAGAAACAAACTCTGGATATGAGTTTATCTCCTCTACGATATATTTTTAAAGCTGATATACTCAGAATTTTGAATCAAAGTTGCATTTTTCAATGTCATTATAGACTGTTAAACATAACTTTTGATAATTGCCTATTATTACACAGTTATAGTATTTAGATTGCTTCCAAATTTTCACTACAGTATCACTGTAATAAACATAATATGTGTGAACCTTTGAAGATTTCCTAAATATGATAACTTATTAGAGGAGAAATTATTGTGTCAAAAACATGAGCAGTTTTTTTTTAATTTTTTTAATTCGATATATTTTTATTTACATTTCAAATGATTTCCCCTTTCCTAGCCCCCCTACTCCCCGAAAGTCCTGTAAGCCAGTTCTTGATACACATTCATGAATTTTTTCATGAAGTTTGGTTTGACATTTAAGCCCATATTTTTCAAGAAAAAGTTGACTCATTTTGCCATCTTAGGTTCCAAGTTGGTCCTGATTCACCAACATGTTTATGGTTTTGAGTTTCTGTAATGTAAGAGTTAGTTAGAAGAAGTATTTAAGACATTTTATTAATGGAAATGAATATAAATTGGCAGTTTCTTATGTGAGAAGGTAGGAGTAGAGTGGTGAGGATGGTGGGGCTGGGTGGAGGTTGCAGAAGAGACAGCACAGACCACCAAGATCTCTTGAGCATCGCTATGTAAAAGTTGCTTTACATATTCTATCAATCTTCCAAGCACTCTAAAAGAGAGATATGTTGATTCTCATTGTCCAGTGAGAAAAACTGAAGCTTAGAAATATACAGCGGTCCAGAATGACATACAGTCAGGTGGTTCAGTCAGGTCTCTGGCACTGGCTTTGATGTCTGTCCTCTATATCATCATGTTAGGAGGTGATCTGCACCCTGGTTTACAGGGAAGATAGAAGTGTTCCAAAGTCAAAACTGGATTTTGTCATTAGTTCCTGGATTTGGGGAGAGGTAAAGATTGCCATGCTGTGTTTGTGTCTGTGTGTGGGGAGGTTGTTATAACCTGTGCCTTTATCTTGTGGGTAATCAAACCTGGGAAAAAGTGTGGGCTTAGAACTCATGGCATGTCACTGAACTGGATAAACTGACTGACTTCAACAGATGCCACAAACCCCAGCTGAGCCACCAACAGCCCTCACGATCTACCTTGATGAAGTACGAGCATGAGGGCCTACAGCAGGAAAAACCAACAAAGAAATCTGATATGAATATCTAGTAGGGAGGCAGGAAACCAGAACCAGTTAAGTGAGAAAGACTAGGTTATGGATGGAAAACACATAAATCTGTGGTTTGCTTTAGATTCCTGCATTGTTGTTTAGTTTGGGGACAACTAATACCCCATGCATGTGAAGGTGTGACTTCATTTTTCAATGATTGTGGATAAGGTGGTGTAATTAAATTTTATGACACCCATTCATAAGACAAACAGATACTTCAACAGTAGGTATGGTTACTGATCTTATCAGGAAATAACAGATGGCAACTAGAGCAGTGAGTTCCTGGCTGGTGTGTCATGGAAAATAGGTAGATTTTAGTTATGTAGTTTGAAATGGAAGCTATTTGTTTGTTGTGAGTAACAAGCAATGGAAAAATGTCCCCGATGAATTGATAGGTATTTGGAGAGGGATGTTCATGGCTGTGGTGAGCAGAGTCCCTTTAGCAACACTTTCCTGCCTCAGGACAGGTGGCCCAAATAGTCACTTGCAGGATCAATGGCTATTAAGTAGTCATAGGGAATTTTATCAAGCCAGGGTTAGTCTAGGGAGGTCTACAGGCAGAGGACATGGGGGCTGTCCCAGGTGAGGGTCCTTGGTTACCTCAAGGTGCTTTCTTTTGTATCCATTAGGTATACCCAGCTCCTTGACAGACAGTAGACTTGGCTCATGATATAAGAAATCCACTATGTGTGTGTGTGTGTGTGTGTGTGTAGAGAGAGATAGAGAGAAAGAGAGTTCATGGTCACATACAAACCAGTGGACAGCAGTGCATTTTGGGGGGAGGGTGGAAATCAAGAAATTAGGTAGGTATCAGCTCATGTGCAGGAGTTTTCTTCTACATGTGGTGACATTGCCTTTGAAGAAAACATAAATAAAACTTAAATGATGAAATGTATTATGAAGCAAAAGAGGAAAATGAATTTTCTTGTCTATATGACCCAGATTGTTTTGCTTTGTTAAATATTTGAAGTCAGATGGATTTACTGGCCTCTCCAGCTGACCACACCCTCTGTTCCTCACCTAGTATCCTGTGGAAAAAGAAGCCAACTAGAGTCACTGCCCAGCTTCTTTTTGTCTAACAGCCTATTGATCTTGAGAAAGGTAAAGACAGAGCAGTTGAAACCCACTTTGAGCTCAGTGGACAGGACAGAAGCCTGGGAAGGAAACAGGAAAAGCTGGTGTTGCACCTTTTTATAGATAACATAATTTATATATAATAGTATAAATAAATATTTTAAATACTATTTAAAATAGTACTGATTCATCACAAAGTCTTGGGTTTCCTTTGTGTTTTAAATCTCCCAATTAACTATGGTCATTACAGCAGCTAAAAGCCAAAACTATCTTTATAAGAATACATTGTAGTCTGTGAGGATCTTCTGTATTGGTCAAAGTTTATCTGATTAGACTTTTTTCTTCTTAAAACTTTTTTTTCTTTATGAATGGCTGGCATGAATGCTTCATTCAGTTCTTAGCATTTGTTGAGGGCTTACCATGCCATTTGCTAGGAATTAGTGTTTGAATTTATTTATTCTCACACCTACCTCTGTAGCGGTGCCATTATTTTCTCCACAATAGAGACAAAGCTATTAGGACAAACACCTTTATCAGTGGCACACCTCTTGTAAGAAACTGAACTGAGGAATAAACTTTCACCATAATGCATAATCCTAACAAAAAAAAAAAAAGCCCCTGCTGACATGGCCTTCTCTAAGTCATTGGACATAGCCTATGGAAGTTACAGTGTTACAAATTATGAACATACATGTTTATATTTTGTGTCTTTAGATATGGAAGTATAATTTGTATGCAGATATAACTTATATCATTGACACATAAATGTATCATTAAAGGTATTCAATATATGCACATATAGATATATTTTTATGGTGATTTGTGTAGAGGAGAGTCTGGAAGGGTTAAATGCAATGGCTAATTTTTTACTTAATAGTGTTATTTTTTTGTGTTTCTTTCCCTTTTGGGTCTTTTGTGATTTTCCTGAGACAAACATATAATCATTTGTAGCTAAATCTGTGTGTCATTGTTTAGGGCAATTAAAATCATGCAATGACTAAGTTCCTGTGTATTCCATACAAGGTGACATAAAGCTTAATCTGTGTCTAGTGCACTATCTGGCTGCCTCGTTACCTAAATAGTATGCTTTTCTTTTCCAGAGAGAAGAGCAGAGATTGCTAATAGCATGTGTTGCCATTTCTTCCATCCCATGCTCTCTCTCTCTCTCTCTCTCTCTCTCTCTCTCTCTCTCTCTCTCTCTCTCTCTCTCTCTCTCTCTCTCTCTCTCTCTCTCTCTCTTCCTGGAGAGATAGTCTGTGACATGAGAAGAAGGTTCAGAGCAGAAGAAGCCACGATGGACAAGGAATGGTGCTGACATTCCTGATGGGCAAGGGGATGTCGTTCTGTTTTAGCATGTTCACAGCCTAACCCACAGCCTCCCATTAAGAACTGGGCCTTGGATATTTATAAGCTCCTGGCTACTTATGCCAACACTAGTTTGACTGTTTCTCAACATTCCTAAGGCTGCAACCTTTTAATATATTTTCTCATATTGAGTTAACCCCCTCAACCATAAAACTGCTTTATTGCTACATTATAGCTATAATTTTGCTACTGTTATGAATCACAATGTAAACATGTGACACCCAGGATATCTGATATTCGACCCCAAAAGGGTCATGTCTCACAGGTTCAGAACCAGTGCAGTAGAAGAAATTCATCTGTTTGCTTTAGTTTTTTTCCTCCTCTTACCTAGAAATGTGGAGGCATAGGGTGTTCCCTCTCCAGCTCCAACACTCTTGCTCTATGCGGCTTCTAGCAAAGGGAGCTGCCGTTCATTACTTGCAGCTCATATATAAACAAGGAATGCTGAAGAGTGCCACACAGCACTGTGCTGCCTACATCAGTGCTAGAAGGCAAATTTACAGTTTTCTCATAAACATGGCATGAATAGGATAGATCTTTCATCTCAAGACCTCTGAAGAAAACATACAGATCACTATTTTCCACCATGTGGAAGGAAGTCCATTGTTGCCTTCCTGCTCATTAAAGAAGCTTCACTAAGCACCTGTTCACTTTCACAGCCATACCTACACAGAGGTACTAAGTCCTGCAGGTACTATGGCTGTCCAGGTACTGGAAACTATTTGGTGGAGGGAGTGGCTGCGTGAAGTGCACTCCTCAATAGAGAAACACATAGAAATCCCATTGCTCAGAGAAACTGGAAGTGGAGCATGCCTGAGGCTTCCAGGACATTCCTTCGGTGCTCCAGTTAAAGGCTGTGCTGCTGAGCTTCTCCTCTTCCTATTCCAGAAAAAAAGCAAATTTTCTTCAGGAAATTTACAATGTCTTGAACTGCTATTTCATGCACATATGTATATAAATACACATATACATAATTTGCATATACCTATATATTCCTAAATACAGCCTGATCTATCTGTATACTGTTACTTCTATGTATGTTTTCAAGGCTGACCATTTGATATTGCATAACTAGTTGCTGTTCTCTTCTTTAGGGAAGACTGCCTCTCCTGCTCTCAGCATTCCTTAGCTTCCTGTTCTTTTTGGGGGGTTGAGGCCTCATGGGCTTTTCCCATCCACTTTGCTGTGTCTATTGGGGTTATCTTTGTTCAGTTCATGTTTAGCCATTCACATTGGTGAGTATTTTTGTGGCCAGTTGTTGACTATTCCATGTGTATGTTTTATTGTTAGGCTATGAAATAAAATTTGGTTCATATAAAAACTTATTTTAAAAAATAGTTCTTTATACAGGCCCTGGGGAGATAGCTTAGTCATTAAGGCATTTGGCATGCAGACATAAGGACTTGATTCAGATCCTCAGCACCTTTTTTTTTTAAAGTCCAACACTATGGCATACATCTGCAGTTCCACTGCTGGAAAAGCCAAGGCAGGAGGATCCCTGAAGCTTGCTGACAAGTCAGACTAATTGAATCTGAGAACTCCAGGTTCAATGAAAGACTCTGTCTCAAAAAGTAAGGTAAAAAACAATTGAGGAAGACACCTTGTCTGGTCTGGATTCAACAAGAACACACACACATGCATGCACACAAACATACACATGTATGTGATTATATGTGCACATGAATTTACATACTCTAAAAAGTTCTTCATATCAAACCATATTAAGGCATGGAGAAGTGGTTCAGGGATTAAGGATGGTTTTGAATTTCCCATAGGACCCAATTTTGGTCCCCTGCACCCATATTGGGTGGGTCACAACCACCTGTAACTCCAGCTCCTGCACATAGGTGACGCACGCGCACACACACTCACTCACTCACTCACATATTTAAAGTAAGTGTATGTGTCCCATATGGGTCAGACTGTTCTTTCTGTGCATTCACTGTGTTGAACGGAGACAACTGAAGGCTTTATACTTAAAGCATTGTATTTCATTTTTTTCTTCCTGTCTCCTACAGTTTCTACTTTATTAGAATTGGCCATTATCAAATGCATAGATACTAAAAAGTGTTTATTTATTTGGCATTTTAACGTGTCCTCTTATTTCTAAGTTCTGATCATTTATTTGTTACCCTAAAAGATCTTATATTTTGACTGAATTTAGAAATGGAAGATCTCAGTGAGGATGGCTGACATTTCTTGGCAATCTGTTCCTAGATTTTGGGGGAATAGTCCTTAATTCTTTTGGCCCAAAATCAGACTTGCTTTCTATTTTTTCCTTAGTGTGTTGTTTCTTCATTAGTGTTTTTGTTGTAGGACACATAGATTAACAAGATGCTGGATCCTGGGTGCTTTGCTCCTGGGACTCTTCCTTTATTAGCTTAAGGGCTTTTGGACATGTTGGTGGCCCACATGTTCTTTAGAGAGACTAGACAAGTTTATGTATTCTGCTGCCTCTTTTGCCCAATAACTGAGGCACAGTACTATCTGTCAGTTGAGAAATACTCCTCCTCTTTGCTCAGATTGGTATCCACAGTGCATCCACAAATGGACTTAGCTTTCTCCTTCTAGTTCTCCTTGGTCTGTAACAAGAATTCTACTCAACAGTCTGCCATGAGTCAAGACCTCCTGCCTCATGGGGAATCCTTGCTTGCCATCCCCATCACTGATTTGGATGGACCACACGGCCCTTCCATTCTTTACCCCAAGCATCAGAAGCAACTTCTGCAGCCATGCACTTCTCATAGAAAGTTTGGAATGTTCGAGTTTATCATTCACTTCAGTGAGATTTTCACAGCCAGTAGTTTGGAAGAAGGTATTCAGATTCTCTTTGATGTAATTGTCTAGGAGGCATCATGAAAAAGGAATTAAAGTGCTCTATCTTGTGAAATAAAGATCTTGACCTTTGCCTTTAAAATTTTGTTTGAATTTGTTTTTTCTTGATAATTATTAACTCATCTGTTTAAAAGACTTTTTTGTAAGCCCCTTTCTCCCTCAATCCTTTGTTCTCTCTCTTTCTCATTCTCCCTCACTCTCTCACTTGCTCATTGCTCTCTGTCTCTGTCTGTCTGTCTGTCTCTCTCTTATTTGCTCTTTAACTCTCTAGATTTCTTGCTCTGTTTCTGTTTCATTTGCTGTATTTCTAAACTGTCTTTTGGTGCTGCAGAACCTTCACTCACTTGTTCCAGCATTACTGTTACAGTGTATCATTATATACTACATATTCTCTATTCTCCCTCACCTATTGTCTATTTATTCCCTAGTTTAAATAATAGGATTGTCTAGAACTTCATAATTCTTTTCACATACTTCTTCTTTTCTCCTCATCTTATAATTTGAAGTAAAATTCTTTTACTCCTAGTTTTTCCTTATAAGTATGTACTTACATGAGAAAACCAGCTAGCTAAATCTGCTTTCCATAGGCTCTCTCAGAACTTTTTTTTTGTTAGCTGATTATATTTAGATGTTTAGAGCATATAACATTAAATGCTGTTCTGTCACCTTGTCCTCAGACTTTTGTCTTGGCCTGCAGTTAGATGTACTTAAACATACATTATCAGATTGTATGTCAAATGGTTCTGTGATTCTGGCTTTGAGTGTGTTTTTCTTCTCTATCAAATTAGGCAGAATTAGTGGCAGTGACATTTCCTGAGTCCTTGCTGTATTTATTTGGCATTATACTCAAAATCCTGTGTACACAGATAAGAAATCAAGTTGTCATCACAAAGACCAGCCCTGCCTTCTCCATGAGCTTATCCTTAGCATTGGGACTGGGTTTTTGTTTTGTGTGTTCATTTTCTATATCTGCCAACAAAATTGCATGCAAACTTAATGACTTAAAATACCAAAATTTTATTTCTCTAGCACTGGAGGTCAGAGGTCTACAGTCAAGGCATGGGAAGGACTACTTTTCATCTGAAGAGCCTTTTCCAGCTTCAGGAATCTACTTGCATCCTCTGACCAAAATTCTAACTGTTGGTCCCATGAGCACATCTCTTACTGACTTCGAGCCCTTTGTTTCATCTTATAAGGACCTTTGCGATTATATTGAGTTCACCCAGATAGGCCACAATGAGGCCCTGTCTCAGTGTCCTGCAAAGTGCTCTTGGAGATATACACATACATATATCAATAAAAACAATATAAAAAACTCTTACCTCCCTGGTGATTTTTAAAGTAAAGAAAGTTGAGAGTTTCTGTTATACAGCTTGTTGATACTCAGCAAGTAAGGCAACATGGAGGGGAAGTGTTGGCACAGAATAGGACGAGAAGATCAGGACCTCTCATTTGTCACTAAGTCCCTGGGAATGCATGACCTCATACTTTCCCAGCACAGCTCCAGAAGGTCTACCTCCATTTAGTAGTAACCTCAAGTTACCTTCCTCTGTGACCTTGCATAGGTATAGAGTCTTAACATTCTAGAATTAGAGGAAATGAATGACAGTAATTGTATTTATGTTTCTTAGTGGTCCATCGAGGGCTATTACAAATAAGCATCTTATGGAAGAAGGCATTCCTGACCTATCTCTGGCAAGTATAAAATGTGCTTGCTCCTTTATTCAGCTTTTTCTAACTCTAGGTCACATACATTTCCTCAACTCAGTGTTTCTTGAGATATGGGGCTGTGTTCAGTTCAACATCAGAACTCTAAAGCTCTGGATTTGTTGCATCAGTAGAAACTATTGACTAACACACTGACGCCAACTGATAAGCCTTTATTGGTGCAATGGACAGATAGCAGAGATAAAACAGCTTTGAAAACCCCCTGAAAGCTGGGGGGAATTCAGTGCAATGAGATGACCTCCTCCACATGTTTCTGAGAGTATCAGGTAAAGAGGGGGTTTCTGAGAGTAACAATAGAGGTGAGTTTAGACAAGAAGTCACCTTGTAGAAATGATCACTGAAAAAGAACGAAATGAGAAGAATCATGGCTGTCTAGTGAAGGGCAAGGCAGGGCAAGGCAGGGCAGGGCAGGCCAACCTCACACTAGCTGTCTTTTGGTACAAGGCACTGGAGTCAGGAAAAGTCATGGCTGTTCTGTCTTCAAGTAGGAATATAGTCCCTTGGCTGTGATTCCTTTCTTATCAATCTGTGGTGTATCCTGGCCCTGAGCTGAAGGAGCACCAGAGTGCAGGCTGCCTGGATCCTGGCTTCGGATCACTATTTCCCTTGTGTGGTCATTGACCCACTCCTCTCTAACCACTGTGGGTACTCTCTCTCCCTGCCCTCCAGCTGTGCTTGGGTGATTGTTGTTCCATTGTTGTCTCTCTTTAACTGTGTCTGTCTCAGTCTGGATCTGTCCTCCTAGCACTGGCTTTCCTGTCTCATAGTTGCTTACTGGTGTCCAGCTTTGTCCCATGCATGGCTGTGTCTGGGTTTGTCCCTTTTCTTGCGTCAATACTTGATGTGCAGACTGCCTCCCATCATGCTCCAAAGTCTGGGTATATGAGCCTACCTGTGTCTGGTAGTCGCCTGTTCCTACCTGCTCAGCCTGATTGCTTTCTTGCCCATGGATCTTAGTCCCTCTGTTTTGGCCATAGATGGACCCATGAGTCTGGATACTGCTGTTTTCTGACTGCTGGCTCCTGCCTTGTTCCATTGTCTGAGTGTGTGTCTGAGTATATGACTCTGCCTGTGCCTGGTGGTGTTCTTTAGCATTCTGGCTTGCTTGGTTCCTGTCTTGGCCACGAACCACAGTCTCTCTGCTCTGGTCATAGACAGATCCCTGTGTCTGAATGCTGCCACTTCCTGTCTGCTGCTCCCAGGCCTTTTCTACCATCTCTGTGTGAATCTGAGTATGAGACCCTGCCTGTGTCTGGTAGTGTTGTATAGAAACTTGGTCTGCCTGGCTTCTGTCTTGACTATGGCTGTTAGTCCCTCTGTTCTGGTCACAGGTAGACCCCTGTATATGGAAGGTGCCTGCTTGGGTCTCAGTTGTGGATCCAGTTGTTATCTCATCTGTCTGTTGGCTAATCTGTGGTTGCCTCTCTGACCTCTTCTGTCTGGTCCAACTCTTGTCTTCTATTCTTGGGGTTTGCTCCATCTGTCCTGTCACTTGTGTTTGCTGGCTTATCATCTCCTGTGCTTGCATGTCATGATTGCTAACCTGTGTAGGGTAGCTGTTCTGATTCTGGGTATGTGTCTCCACCCTGTCCTGTCCTCTAGAAGCCTGATCTCTCTGTCCACAGCTGCTGTCTTCATAGTACTGTGCTGCTCCATCTTTTGTCACTTCAGCACCACCTCTCTGTGCTTGCTCCAGTTCTTTTGAAGATCCAGGATAGCAGCTTTCAGACTTGTCAGGCAGGCAAGCGCCCTTAGGAATCTCATTCAGTGTCTTAAAGCAAGCCCGAGCAACTTTAAACACCAAGACCAGGAATTCCTTGAACTCTACAGTTCCTGTGTTATCTTCATCCAACAGGCGCAGGACTTCGTCCACAGTTGCAGGATCATGGGGCTTCTGGGGGAGAGATGTAGCCAAGTCAGCACTTTTCCTCTATGGAGAACCTGGTCAGATCAATTGCACTCAACATCCAGGCTCCCTCAACTCACTGCAGATGGGAGCTCTCCGACCCACTGCACTGCCTATAGCATCACATGTTAATGCTTCATGACTTGTGTCTTACTCAAGGGTAGCTAGCAACTTTTGTTATATATATATGTGTGTGTGTATATCCTTGATTTAAGATCCGAAAGATGATTGACTAGGTAAAGGTGTATTGAAGAAATGCATGTGCTCATTATGCAACTGTCTGGGCTTCTGGCTCCTTCTTTTGGCTGCCCTTGGCACTTTGCCTCTGGCACCAACCTCATAGGAGGCATACCAGGAGTTTGACCCCATGAGATTCCAGAAAACTCCCATGATGGGGAGTTCCAACAGGACAGCAGACTGTGCTAAACATACACACACCATCCTAGTATGCCAGGGTTTGCACCTAGGATTTCATTACCTAGTCTGCTTTAGATGTCATCTGCAGGCAGAAAAGTACATTATGGCCCTAGTGCTGAGTTGCTAGATGGGGTGGGTCTCTCAGTGTCCCCAGCTCCCACAGATATTCAGAAGTAGGGCTCCAAAATCTCATTTTTGACTTGACTAATATTGAGCTAATATTTTGAAGCAACTGCTTTGTGCAAGGCAAAAGCAAGGTCTTAAATGCCAGTAGGAAATCACATTTCAGACAGGTATAGGAAATGCTTACTGTATCAGATTTGAGAAGCACCAGAAAGCAGTGACCACCTTCCCTTTTAGGCTATTTGAAGAATCTGTTTTTGCCTGAACTGTCATCCTTAGAGTCTATTTACTTTGTCTTGAAATAGACATGAATTAAAGCAGAGGATCAGATCCAAGAAACTGCCCTTTCTGTAAGAATCTGGATCTGTCACCTATCGTAACCTTTGCCCTCCACGCTTTTATCTGCAGGCACAGCTACTAATAGAGGCAGGACACTTGAATGTAGCTGCTTACTCTTTACATTCCCAGGTAAGAGCCCATGCAGGTAAACACGCTTTGGCTATCCTTATGCCTTTCCCTTCCACCCCCACATATCATACCACTATGACGTCAGCGAACTCATGTTCCAGGAGCCTCTTCAACTCGTGCCTCGTGAGTACTTTGCAGCCACCCTCTGACCTGGCATAGCACCCGAAAGCTTCGATGATCCCGTGGATGTTTTGTAGCAACTGAGGCATCGTTGAAGCTATGCTGGAAAATATGAAAAGGCCTTTTATGGGCACCATAGTCAGCCCCCACTGTTTCCCCACAATAATCCAAGACTTGGTCCTTTCATTGTGTCTTCAGCTGTGTTCTGGGTTTTTCCACCTTCCTCGGTCTTTTCCTCAAAGTGCACTTTATGATGAGCAGGAGAAGCACTCAGGCTGTGGAAGTTTCTGAGTCAACATTTAATGCCAGGTTCCACCACCTACCTCCTTTGCTTGTCCATGCCTCAGTTTATTCACTGTGAATGGAGCTGATACTAGCACTTACTTCAGAAAGGTATTATAAAGACTTTAGGAGATAATTTATAAAAGGCACCCAGCTGATGCCTGGCTTATGCTAAGTGGTAGCTATTAAGTATCATCATCATCATTATCATAATGTACATATACACATATATAATTTGTGTACAGCAATAGACACTCACTGCTCACAAAGCAGTTTCCCGTGTAACATAGCTTATGATCCTTATTATCACTATTATTTTCATAGTTGGGGGAAAAGGCTGAGAGGAGATAGATTCATGAAGGCTACACATTGTTTTCTTTTAACCCAAATGCAAATATATTTTTAGAATACACTTGTGGGCAGTGTTATTTTTTTTTCTTTTTGTCTGTCTCTAGGGTATTAGTGTCCTACTGGAAACATCAGAATACAAACAGGAGTTGGACCCTCCAAGGGTCCAGCCCTACCCTCTCAACTTTCCTGGTAAAGGGGTTCAGGGAGGAGAAGAAGGTGAGCTGCACCAGTTGGAGAAAATTGGATTAGAGGTGCCATGCTGGGGTAGGAGGCCTTTTAACTGAGAGTCCAAGATGCTCTCTGCCTTCAGTTCTGGAATCTGTGGAAGAGGTCAGCTTCTGTAAGGGACAAATGGCCCATTAAGTCTAAAGCACTGGTGATCTGTGATGGATGATGCCATTCAAAAAAGAAAACTTTTATTTCTATTACCCAGGAATGTGGAGGTAGGTAAAGAGGAAAATGGGCTTGACTGAATGGGCAAGAGACATATGTGTGTTAGAAGACTTAGAGGGACCAGGAAGAGGAGAGGGGCCAAAGATGATAAGGTTCAAGGACAAAGGAAGAAGGAATCTTGTAGCATCTGGAAAACCAGGGAAGGGATCTTGGAGATTGTGGACAGAGGATGGCATGGGTAGAGAAGGAAGGAGGGAGGGAAGGAAGGAGGCATGGTTCAGAAAAAAGCAAGTCAGTGTGGTCAGAGTATTGAGGAAGTCTAGACCCCAGGTGGACTCTGCAGGGAAAACTTTTCTACCGATCCAGGAGTCAATAACTCTTTCCTCTGTGTGCTTCAGGGCATACGACTTCATACTTTCCTATGTTTTAAAAACAAATGTCAGTCTTCAGTCACTGACCTATACATAGTGAAAAGAAAAAAAAATGTCCTTTTAGTAATTATTCAGATTCTACAAATTCATCTTGCCTATATATCAACTTAGGAAGGAAGGAAAGAAGGAAGGAAGGAAGGAAGGAAGGAAGGAAGGAAGGAAGGAAGGAAGGAAGGAAGGAAAGGAAAGAGGGAGGGAGGGAAGGAAGGAGGGAGGAAGGAAGGGAGGGAGAGCATAGGCCCTTCCTCTCCATAAGGCAACTTGAGCTTATTGTCTGGGTTGGCAGAAACAAACCTTCTAGAACCTTAGGAAGCGGGTAAAAAATTATGCTGATCCAGGAAGGTGCGTGGGTGGTGAGTGGCTCCATTGCTGCTGCCATGTGTCATCTATTGAGAAGAACTGCAGGCTAGACCCATTGAGAGGAGAAAGCTGTGTTGCTTCAGAAGAGCAGCATTTCCCAAGTGCTCTAGCTTTAGCCTGCCTGAGGCTCTCTGCGGGGGCCCTTCCTACCTCCAGCTAAGCACTGAGACCTTGCAACTCAAATCTGACAGCCATGGATTCATGAGCTCAGCTTGCCAAGACACTGAGAATGAGCAAGAAGTTCTTCTGGAGGGAACTTACCTAATGCTCAGGCAGGATGGGACAAGTTTCTGTTAAGCAGTGTGTAGAGTACTTGTCAGAGGGACAAGGACCTTTTATAGAGGATTTAATGGCTCTCATATGTATTTTAGACAGGATGTCTCCACCCTACAAGCAGGCTTGATTCATCCAAGACCCAGCCCAGCCCTGCCCCACCTCCTTTCTTCTTCAGTTCACCTTCTGACCCAAGACTGCTTTCCTCTAATTACAAGCCCTTTCCACATTCAGAGCTGTTTCTTGCTGTGTTTGCCCCCCTTTTGACTAAGAAGCCCCTTTCCAATGAGCTGGGCTCAGCAATATATTGCACAGGTCTGAAATCCAGGGCAATATGATGTATCGCCTGCAAAGTCGTAGAAGTCTTTGTTTCTTTATTCAAACATTCAAGAACATATCCGTTTATTGAAGATTATTCTTTTCAGAGTGTTTTTTATTCTTCTGATATGACTGTTGTTACTTACACATGTTCTATGTTTTTGTTTTGGAATTACTCTTCATACCTAGTTTATAAACTCCTAAGAGGTCTCAGTATGTCTGTGTTTATCTCTCTGTGTGTGTATGCACACATGTATGCACACAGGCATGGTAGCTAAACTTCACATGCTATTTCTCAGGCTCCTTCTACACTCTGCTTTCTTTTTCTGAGACAGTCTCTCACTGACCTGAAACTCAACAATTATGCTAGGCTGGCTGGTCAGCAATCTCCAGGAATCTGCCTGTCTCCAATTCCCTGGTGCTGGGATTGCAAGTACACACCACCACACCCATCATTTATTCTGGATTCTGGGGATTAAACTCTGATCCTATGCTTGTAAGTTAAATACTTTATAGTTTGAGCTACCCCCGCCTCCAAGATGTAGTCTCAATTTTTTAAACATAAGTGATATATTCAGGGTTGGAGAAATCCAGCAGAGGAACTTGGTTTTCCTGATAGTCAGCACAAAACATAAGATAAATCTGTAGCTAAATAAACTCTCTGAATTGTTTTCTTACTTTATATCCCAATATCATTCCCTCTCCCCAAAGTCCATGCCCCAGAACTCTATCCTCCATTCCCCTCTCTCCTTCTCCTCTGAGAAGGGGAAGCCTCTTGGTATTATTCTACACTGGCACATCAAATCACTACAGGACTAGGGACATCCTCACCCATGGAGGCTAGACAAAGCAGCCCAGTTAGGGGGAACGGCATCCACAGGCAAGCAACAGTCAGGGACAGCCCCCACTCCAGTTGTTCAGGGATCAACATTGAAGACCAAGCTGCACATCTGCTATATATGTGTGGAGGACCTAGGTCCAACAGGAAACAATCCTGACACTATGAGTGATACTCTTCTATGCTTATAGACAGGATCCTACTCTAACTGCCCTCTGAGAGGCTCCATCCAACAGCTGATGAAAACAGATTCAAAGAGCACAGCTAAACATAAGATGGAGCTCAGGGAGTCTTGGCAAAGAGTTGGGGGAAGAGTTGAGGGATCCTAAGAAGATAGGGACTCTACAAGAATACTAACTAACCCGGACAGTTGGGGACTCACAGAGAGACTGACCCACCAATCAAAGAGTGGTCTCAATTTTTGTTCAAGTAAAAAAAAATTACGTTGTGCTCTGAATAGGTAGCATTTTACAGCTGGTAAGAAAAAGTCTTAAGGTATACATGATCTCTTTACTGGACAGAAGGATCCCAGTAGTTCTGTGGATGTAAAAGGCAAGGGCAAAGAAAGAACCTTCTTCATATTGACTCATACAAACCCATTTCCTCAAAACCTCACAGCAATATCCCAGAGGAAAGTGTCAATCAGTTCAGTCTGAGAGCATAGATCTTTCACAGTAGGTGACCTTTTTAGGGGTCCTCTTGTAGCCTCTGGGCTACAAGAGGAATATACTTATCAACTACATATGTACATATGCACACACACACACACACACACACACACACACACACACTGGAGACCATTGTACACAGTTCAGTGGACTCAACAGAATCTGTTAGGTCAGGAGTCTTTTCCAACATAGCATCAGCTGTCAGATCACCATTGGTAAGTGGGAGAGATACCAGGGCTTCTCTCCGCCTGAGTGGCAGATGATTTCTCCCGCTAAAGATTTTTTGACTGGTCTGAATATCTGTCATTATGACAGCAATCACAAACGCACCTGTTACTGAAAGCCTGTTCTCCAGCCCTTACCTTCACTGAGGAATCCACAATAATGACGTAGGGATGTTTAGGGGGTGTCTATTGATGCTGTATCCTCAAAGTAACAAACAGTGTTAATTGAATTTCTCTAAAACACTCACATTTTGAAGATATTCTGAAGACTGGCTAATTATACCTCCATGATTGCAGAATTAAATTACCACAGTGAGAGCCAAAATGACCTCAAGCTATCCTTAATTCTTTAATAGCCTTTTATCCTCCGCACCTGTATCTGACTTCACCCCATCTTGACTTGTAGAGTCAACTTGGAATATATTCCTAAGCTTGATATATATAGAATGTACCAACTGAGAAGATAAAGATGTCATCAGAGCACATTGGAAATGTGTAGCAGAGCATTCGCTATTTTGCTGCCACCCACCTGTATGACTTTTCATTTATTTGTTCAGTACGTGTGATTTGTAACTCTCTTTTGTCTTGACTCTGTAACATGTTTTTTGTAACTTCCACAATAGAACATTTTACCTGAAGCACCCTGATTGGTGCCATGGGGTTATGTTTAAGAATAAACTATTTCCTTTGGAGCAAAACTTTTTTTTAAAATGTCTAAATCCAGAACATTCGTTGATTCTTTTCTCTGCTTTACAAATGAGTAAAACATTTCTGCAAATCAGAGAGCTGTTTCCAGGAGCAGCTTTCATGAGGAGACATTTGATGGTACTTATTGCCAAGACGAGTTGGGAAAGAAAGGGGACAGAAAGGAAACAAGCAAAACAAAATAGTCAACAGTCTGGACCTCCATTATCCTCTCTCCACCTGTATCCTTATCTCTTTACCCTGTAAAGAGCACCCTGGAAACATCTTTATCTCTCGAAAGCACCCTGGAAAGAGCACCCTTGAAACCAGGTAAGTAGCTTAGAGTCATGCCTGAAAATACCAGGAAGGATTAGGTAGATGCTGTGATAGCTTTGATGACAGGAATCTAGTGATTTAGCATATGTCACGCCTTCCTTCTGAGCCTAATCCCTGACTGACAGATGTGTTGGCCCTGTTGTTTCTCAGTTATAATCCAGGCAGCACATGTGGATAAGTCTTCAGCATCCTTAGTTTGATCATGAAAGCTATAATCTGCCATTTGTGGGACGCTAAATCTCTCAGTCTCCACAAAGAAAGCAAACTAAAAATTCCTAATCTCCTTCTTCCTGTTGGGAAAAGAAAAAAACTCACAGCAGAGCTACTGGGGATAAGGGGAAATTCCTTTTTCCGCTGCATCAGAATCCTTCTCAGAACTTGGTAGTACAGAAGTTTGTGACTCACAGGTAAAGGGAACAGATATCTTTCCCACTATCTTTCATTTTCCATTCAACTGCTTCTTAACTTCCTGCAAGCCTTACTGTTTTAATGCTTTCCCTCTATTACCTATATGCAGAGACCTTCCCCAGCAAATGGCACCACCTTCTCTGTAGTGTGTTTCCAGATTGTCCCACTCACATGAGATTGCTTTTATGCTTGGTAGCTTGCTCACAGCACTCCTGCTGGTGCATATTTACTGCTTTTGCTTACATTTCCTTCACTACCATTAATTGTCTCTCAGTTTCTTTCCAGAGTATACCTTCCTTTGGAGAACAAAGGCAATCAGTAGTAAATGTGACAACTTGAAATGGAAGACTGGTCCATTTTTCAGGCAAGTGTTACTGATACATGCAGACTAGGTAATGTATCACTCAAACCATGCTGGTCTCCAGATTTCCACTGCACTAGGGCTATTGGCCCCCATCCCTACATGCATGGGAATAGAGCAGAACAATTCTGTATCTGAGGTCAAACGTACATCCCTGGACCAAGATAAGGAGAATCTCTAAGGCAGACATGAATCAGGATGGACTGGATTTTTGCTGGTTTGAATTCTGTAAATCCAGTGGTGTTCTCTAGTGGGATTGGTCAGTATTTGCCTATTTCTTCCTCCATTAACCAAACACTTATCCCTCCCACAGAAGTATCCAGGATCCAAGGTAATGGCTAGTGGCAGCTCTCTGAGATACAAAGAAGCATCGAGGGTATGCTAGCCCCTCCATTTCCCAACTTGTATCCGTCCTAGTTTTACACCATTCTGTATAACCTTTGAGGCCATTCTTAAGGCCACTAGGCATTTTCTAAACTTATAGGCTTATTTTCTGTAGATTACATTTACAAGGCTGGTGCTGGTAAGATGAGAAACACATAGACATTGTTCATATCCTCAGGGGCACAGACAGTTCCAACATGAGACTGGCTACATGGTTTAATAAACCTCAATTTCCTTATCTGTAAATGACATACTCTTTGCTTATACCAGCTGGTTATGGTCCGGTTATAATATACATCAAGGGGACAAGCAGATAGGGTAGACAGTAAAGATTTTGCCATGCAAACATGGGGAGTTTGAACTCCAGAATTTATCTTTTTAAAAGTATACTCGAAAGTATGGTTCTCTTAGATGCAACTTTGGGTAAAAAAAAGTTTATTTCAGATTACAAGTTACAGTCCATCATGGATGGCACTCAGGATTGGAGCTCAAGGCAGGAAACTGGGGGTTAGAACTGAATGACACACCATGAGTAAACAACATTGTCTATTATCTTGATTTCATGGCTTGCTCAGCCTGTTTTCTTATACAAGCTAGGACCACCTGCCCAAGGGTCCTCCCATATCAATTGTTAATGAAGAAAATTTCCCACAGACTTGCCTAAAGGACGGTTTGATGGGCCTCAGTTCCTTAGTTTTGGTTCCTTTTTCTAGGTAACTCCAGTAAACATCAAGTTAACAAAAATTTGTGCTCACACACACACATACACACACACACACACACACACACACATGCACACATGCACACATGCACACACACACACATATATACACACACATACTATAAATGTGAAATTACATTATAAACTGATGAACCCTCAGTCATGCCTAGGCTATTATTGGTATCTAAAGTAATGGCATTTGTGCCTTTTGAATGCAGAAATAAAAAATATACATGAGATTAATAGTCACATGGCTCAGACACTCTATACTTTAAAAAGCAACTAATAAGTAATTTGTATAATAGCACAATTTCAGAATAATAAAAATCTAAGGTTGGTGATAGATAAATTATTTGCAAATTAATATCAAGTGAAATTGTAATTATTAAAGAGAAAAAATATTATTCAATATATACAACTTTTGTGTTTCCATAACTAGACAAAATTTATAATGACCTTGGCTCATTAATAGCAGTTTGGGACTTGTAGAGATTGTGTTTGGTCATTTGCATGCATGGTCCTCCCATCTGAGTGCTTCCAGCCTGTAACTGCCAACATGGAAGTTCCAGATGCTTGGAGGCCTTTCCAAGTATACAGAGGGGCCCAACGATCACATGCCTCTGAACTAGTGCTATGTATGGGAACATGATACTTGAGTGTGCCACAAAGTTTTCACATGTGTACTATGGAAATGGCAGCAGTATCCAAGACAACAGTCATTTATCCCTACACAATCAAGCATGAGCCTGGCTGCTGGATCTGAGACTGGAGAAAGCTGGTTCCAGGCAAGGCCTAGAAGACTGGATGATGCCATTGCTCAGCTCTAGGAACAGTCACAGGAACAAAGTAGTCCAACCAAGCCTGCACCCTAGAGGCAAAATACTGGTTGAAGTGGATGTCCAGGCCATGGCTATTTCAAGACTCAGCAAAGGAAGTATGTCTATTAGCTGGGGTCTGGAAGAGGCCCTGTTTATCTATTCTGCTCAAGTTCTTTCACTTCAATGGAATTGGGGCTCATTGTGAGCCTCAGGAGTTGTTCATTGTGCAGACTGTAGTGAACACTGTATTAGTATACCTTTAACACACGGATGCCTCACTTCTCTGACCCCAAAGTGTTCTCATACACTGGGAGGTTCTTACTATTCCTATGTTTCAAAAGAAAGACTTAAATTTCAATAAAGAAAAATGTCATTTCCAAAGTCACTCTGTTGTTTTGGGTAAGAGGTGGAACCAGAACTGTGAATTTGACTCCATTGGCTTCTCTTCGCATTTGCCTTGGTGGTGGCTTGTGATTGGAGTGGTTATGCTGCTAAAGGGTACTTGTCAACACGTATGACTCTTCCACAGGCCCAGGACAGTGTGCGATCAGGGACCTAGATGAGAGATCACATGAGGAGTTGGGTTTGGATCATGTAAGGGAAAAACTTGAGGCAGCTGTCCAAGGCTAAGAAGTGGAGCCCCCGACTGTCATATATTATCTCACACAACAGAGGATCTTTTTTTTTTTCTCATTCTTTTTTTTTATTCGATATAATTTATTTACATTTCAAATGATTTCCCCTTTTCTAGCCCCCCCCCACTCCCCGAAAGTCCCGTAAGCCCCCTTCTCTTCCCCTGTCCTCCCTCCCACCCCTTCCCACTTCCCCGTTCTGGTTTTGCCGAATACTGATTCACTGAGTCTTTCCAGAACAAGGGCCCACTCTTCCTTTCTTCTTGTACCTCATTTGATGTGTGGATTATGTTTTGGGTATTCCAGTTTTCTAGGTTAATATCCACTTATTAGTGAGTGCATACCATGATTCACCTTTTGAGTCTGGGTTACCTCACTTAGTATGATGTTCTCTAGCTCCATCCATTTGCCTAAGAATTTCATGAATTCATTGTTTCTAATGGCTGAATAGTACTCCATTGTGTAGATATACCACATTTTTTGTATCCACTCTTCTGTTGAGGGATACCTGGGTTCTTTCCAGCATCTGGCAATTATAAATAGGGCTGCTATGAACATAGTAGAGCATGTATCCTTATTACATGGTGGGGAATCCTCTGGGTATATGCCCAGGAGTGGTATAGCAGGATCTTCTGGAAGTGAGGTGCCCAGTTTTCGGAGGAACTGCCAGACTGATTTCCAGAGTGGTTGTACCAATTTGCAACCCCACCAGCAGTGGAGGAGTGTTCCTCTTTCTCCGCACCCTCTCCAACACCTGCTGTCTCCTGAATTTTTAATCTTAGCCATTCTGACTGGTGTAAGATGAAATCTTAGGGTTGTTTTGATTTGCATTTCCCTAATGACTAATGAAGTTGAGCATTTTTTAAGATGCTTCTCCGCCATCCGAAGTTCTTCAGGTGAGAATTCTTTGTTTAACTCTGTACCCCATTTTTTAATAGGGTTGTTCGGTTTTCTGGAGTCTAACTTCTTGAGTTCTTTATATATATTGGATATTAGCCCTCTATCTGATGTAGGATTGGTGAAGATCTTTTCCCAATTTGTTGGTTGCCGATCTGTCCTCTTGATGGTGTCCTTTGCCTTACAGAAACTCTGTAACCTTATGAGGTCCCATTTGTCAATTCTTGCTCTTAGAGCATACGCTATTGGTGTTCTGTTCAGAAACTTTCTCCCTGTACCGATGTCCTCAAGGGTCTTCCCCAGTTTCTTTTCTATTAGCTTCAGAGTGTCTGGCTTTATGTGGAGGTCCTTGATCCATTTGGATTTGAGCTTAGTACAAGGAGACAAGGATGGATCAATTCGCATTCTTCTGCATGCTGACCTCCAGTTGAACCAGCACCATTTACAACAGAGGATCTTAACCTCTTCTTCTGATGTCATTAGCCAAGAACTTGATACCTTCCTACTTGCTTCTAAATCTTTCTCTTCTCAGTAATATCTGTATGCAGAAATGACCTTTAATGGTTATTGAACTAGAAGCTGAGGCATTTGGGTGGTGGCCCAGTCAGTAGGGTACTTGTGTCAAAAGCATAAGGGCCTGTGTTCAAATCCTTAATACCCATACAAAAACCAGGCACATCAGTGTCCATAATCCTAGTACCAGAGTTGCAGAGACATGTAGATGCCTCAAATTTATGGGCAAGCCAGCATAGCTGAATTCGTGAATTTCAGGCTCAGTGAGAAGACCTTATCCAAAAAGGGAATATAGAGAGAGACTCAAAAAGAAACCTGATGTTCATCCTACCTACACATCCATATGAGCACAAATGCACATATGTTTACATGAACACACATGCACCCACACAAACATGCATACACACACACACACACACACACACACACACACACACAATATGCCACCTGACTTCAGGGTTCTCCAATAAGTGTTTCTGAGACTTGGAGTAAATCCTGAAAATTCTGAGTCTTGGTCTTTGTGTGAGAATGGAGCTTGTATACTTTTTTTTTCAGGGTGGTATATAGACTACATGAAATAATGAGTCTTAAAATTGTTTTGTGTGTGTGTGATAGGTACAGTAGGATTTCAATAAATAGTAGACTTATAATGCCAGTAACAAACACAAGGTCAAAGGTGATAAAGAAACATTGACAATTCAGATGATCCTTAAACAAGAAGTTTTAATGTGGTTAAACTGGGAGACCAGAGGCTTCTGTAGTCATGAACCAGGCTTTAGAGTATAACATGGTTGATTTATGACCATGTGTACATGGTAGTGTCAACTGTAGATACATTTTAGTTTCAACATGTCAAGTAACAAAGTAGGGTCAGAAATTTTCTGAAGTTGTCCTGGATGAAAATTCTCAACAGTTGACCACAATTGGACAGTCAGAACATGAAGATTTGATAAGTGACAAGGGAGCAAACTACATGATTAGAAGACCTAGAGGCCACACCTGTATGGCTCCATGGTTCTCAGGAAGAAGATAGGCATTCACCCCAGAGGCACTCTGAATGCTATTCTGAAAGCTATTGTAAATGTACAATTAATATCTTCATCAAAGCACAAAGTGTTTTAAAGATTCTGTCGGGTCTGTCACTTTTAATTCATTTTGCTGACAGTTCCCAAGATCTAAGCTAAGTGTCTTGCCCAAGGAGGAAAGGGTGCTTGCTGCCATCTAGATTCCAAGCTCAGGCTGTGCACACAGGCCTACAGACTCCACATCTTGAAATCAGCATGGGAGCTGGGCAGGAGATGACACTGGATCCTCATCATGCACTATTCCTGAAGCTTCAACTCTGGTTGTCTGTCTTTTCAACTGTCTTAGATGGAAAACCAGCACGATCCTTGCAGAGTGGGGCCTGTGGGAGGAGTGTAAGGTCCTTAGTGTGTGAGGACTTGGGGGGGGGGGAGTTAGAAGGGGGGAAGGGGCAGCACTGTGTCATCAGGATAAAAGGTGCATATTTTGTGTTTCTAAGATTAGAAAATTGTGTTCTTGCATCTTCCAATGCGAACAAAACTCTGCTTGGCCTGTCTGACATGGTAGCCATCCCAACACTGAGGTCAAGGGGGCAGCTCTCCCTGTACTCCTGGAGCCCTGGCTACAGTACAGGGCAAGAATTGAGAAAGCGCTCTTGTTCAGTCTGGTTCCTTCACATGATGTGCTAATCAGAGCTCTTCAGGGAAACTGAACCATAAGAGACACCTAGGTACCTGTGTGAAGATGGGCAGCAGAGTTTGGGAAAGACTCAGTTCTCTTTAAGGGGCTTGTCATTGAGAGCTTGTCCATGCTCCAGTGAACATATGAGCAACACAAATTAAACTTTTTTTTCCTTTTTGGTGGTGACAAAGGTCACAAGAAGGGGATAGATCTAAGCAGACTGAGCAGTGAGTTTGATCAGGGTGCGCATGATATGAAATTCCCAAGTAATCAATAAAAATATTGTGAGAAAAAATTAAAAAAATAAAAGATAAAGTGTTTTTTTTTACAGATCAAAGTCTGCTAAGTTAAATATTAGCCACATTCCCCAAAATATTTTTCTGCCAAGATCTATACTAGTGTTTGTATCAGAATTAGTTATATTGACACATAAATTTAGATAGCACAGCTTGCAGTTTTCTCCAGACATGGTTTTGCACAATGGAGGGTTTCCACAGATAATTTCTTGCTTGTTTTGTCTTTCTCTTTAAGAAATCCATGCCAGTATTTTAAAAAGGATGTATTTGGTTTTTTTAAATTTTACATGTGTGAGTGTTTTGTCAGCATGTATATTTGTGTGCCACATGGGTTCTGATGCTGTTGGAGGTCAAAAGGAGATATCAGATGATTGCTGTGAACCACCATATGTGTCCTGAGAACTAATCCCAAGTTTTCTGCAAGAGCAGTGAGTGCTCTTAACCACCAATATGACTCTCCATCCCCCAAGTATTTTAATTGATCAGTTTTAAGTTCTTAAGTATATGTGTACTTGAAAGAAAAATCAAAATATCAAAAGAAAAATAAGCATCACTATAAGTCTATGATCAAAAACTAGATTGTGTAGCTCTCTAGTCATTTTGTGTGTACAGATAAATGATGGTAATAGTTCTCTATCATACATATGGAGGACTACTGAGTGAGTCCAAATACTGAGGCACTTGAACCTTCATGCACCAATAAGGTAGGGGATACTGTTATTTCCATCTCCAGACAAAGAAAGCAAGGCACAGAAAGGTTAAGTGACCTAGTGTAAATTATAGTCAGTGAATGGTACTTGAATCTTTAGACCCAAGCATCATGGTTCTGTAGCTTGAGCCTTCTTCATTTATAGTCTCTCTTTTGTCCTCCCTTTGTGTATCTGTGTGTGTGATAGATATAACATATAACATGAAAGTGTATGTGTGTGATATAATATGTAATATACATAACATACAATGTATGTGCTATATGCTATATGATACATGATATATAATATAATACAATATATCAAAAGAGGAGTTAGTCTATATTTGGGTATTAATTATTAATTTTATTTTACCTGATTTTCATATAATTAGGGGAAATTTACATTTTAATATCATTAGATAATCTTCAACAATTTTTACTGTTTGTAGCAGGGAATAAGAATTAATTAGTCCCCTTTTAGCAAGTTTTTGTATAAAATATATAATGTGAATATTATATTCTTCTTTAAAAATCCAGCAATGACATTTCAGTTGAACCCAGGGTGCTGTGCATGCCAGGCAGGCACTCTGTCCCTGTGCCACATGCTAGGTCTTCAGCAGGAACATCTGTAAACACATGCTTTGCATCTGCTTATGAGTGCTGCCCTAAGACACACGTCTAGGAATGAAACCACATAAGAACAGCAGAGACTATGCAGTCTGTCCATACCCCAGAGTCCCTGCCGCGTTGTTTCAGTTTATACCCCACCATGGTCAGCTCCTAGCAACTTGTGAGCTTCTTTTTTTCTTTTTAACTTGCTACATTAGCAGATGACTCTGGGGGCAGGACCTTAGCTCTGTTATCATTTTCAAGACTCTTTTGCTGGTTGTTGCTTTGTTGTTTCTAATTTTCTGGCTTGTGGCCTTTCTTGGAGATGAAACTTAACTATAGTCTTCTAAATAAATTCTTTGCAAGTTACTTAAAGCCACTCTTTTACTGCAGCTTCTAGAAAGCTGTCCTTTTTGTTTCCAATCGTCTCTGGCACCTGGGGACATGGTTGTATTTCTATAAATTCACTTCTTTCTTGGCAGGGTGAGTGAGCAGGGCCCAGCTGTGGCAGGGGCCCTGGACAGAGGCACGGGCTGCCTCATGGAAGGCAGTTCTCCAGAGAGGCCATCAATGCCCAGGCTCTGGTTGCTGCCTCAAGGCCTGCTGTCCACCCCTTGGGCTGGAGACTTCTCTGACCAATAGGGGCCTCTGGGTAGGGTGGGGTGCACTGAACCACTTCCAGAGCCGGCTACTTTCACCTTCTATCCTCCTTTTCCTGGCATCTCCACCCTCTCTCATTGGAAGTTTGGATAGTTTGGCTCCTCCGCAGGGTGTAGAAGGATCAAGTGTAGAAGCATTTGCTGAGGATCATGAGTGGTTATTCATTCGAGCTCTAATTGTGCTTCTGGTTTTCAGAGGGAAATGTTGGGTGGTTCTTCTCTAAATATGTCATACTTGCTAGGGAAATGATTGGCTGCCATGGATAGAATATGCCAATCACCCTGAATTAGCTTTTATCTCTCCACTCCAGGCTTACCCTAGGCACCTTGTTACATCTCCATTTCTGAACCAGTATTGTAAGGATTAAAAACAGTAATTGCAAAAATTAAATGATTAGTGTGCACCTTGATTTTTGAAAATAATTAGATTAGTTTTAGGGCCTTGTAAGCTGCTTTCTTAGGTTAACACCTTTAATCATTATGTAATCTAGTAAGTGTAATTTTACCTCCGTGAGTGAAGAAACAGCTTGGAGAGGTATAGTGGCTAGCCCGAGATTACACAGCTATTAAGTAAGTGTAGGGTGTTTCTTTTGAAGGCCTCATTTCTATCCACTGCGATACACTCCTGTTCTTTTAAGCTGGGGTGGAGAGGGAGAAGGGAAGTCTGGCCTTTCTTTCATCTTGTCCTAATGACAGCAAGGCACCTAAAGGAACTTAGTGTCTGCACTTGGCATTGCTTTATACGTTCAGCCTCCTCCAGTCACACCTGTTCCAGGAATTCTTCTTGGATGCCCTCCACCTACAAGATCTTTCCTGTTTTCTCTACCTTCTTTGAATTTATAACCTTTTGCTTGCTTTGAAAATTAGTGTTCAAGTCAATGACCAATTCAATTTCTCAATACCAGACCATAGCTGAACTACTGATACTCCCTGACAGACACCTACAGCTCTGCCACAATACTTGGACAAGGCAGTCACGAGACACAAGTTAAAATCTGAATGTTGTCAAAGAAATACAGACACTATTGTGTAATAAGTGAAAGTGTGGGGAAAGAGACTTCACTCAGGTGGCCTGGATACCTCTTAGCAGGCTTTTTATGCTGAGTATTTGTCTTGAACAGTGTCTCATGAAGAACAATCAAGGAAGAACATGGATAAAGTCTGGGAAATATGCCCAGGAACTGTAAGGATTTCGTAGAGCTGATCTACTCTTCCTGTTAGTGGGAACAAGAAAGACTATGTTTGCATTTCCTATAAGTTGGTAATCTCGACTCTGCTGGCTGTGCTTAGACTCTCTGGCAGAGGCTGGGGTTAGTGTTTGGCTATATTGTTCCATTCCCACCTAGTGTGAAAGAGCAAGCTCTCTGGAGCAATGTGAGAGACAAATGGCAGCCTAGTAGAGTCTGAATTCTACTCAAGAGTGAAGCTGGAAACAGTGTCCAGACTTTAAGTGGGTCCAGCCCCTTGGCCAGAGAATGGCCTCTAGTTGGGCTACTTTGTGTTCTTTAGAAGTCCTGGATCTCAAAAGAGAAACATGCTATTTTCTCATTTATAAGAAGATATTAGCCATATCCATCCACAAACCCAAAGAAACTAAGTAACACTGAAGTCCCAGGAGGGACATTTGAATCTCAGTGAGAAGGGGAAACAGAATGGACATTGGGGGTGGATGGATGTGGGGAACTGGGTAGGGAAGGGGTGGAATCGGTTTGTGTGTGGGAGATATCTCTAAAATGAGTAGAAACTTAGGACAATCAAAAATCCCAGAAATCTATTAGGGTGACCCTAGCTAATAGTCCTAGTAACAGGGGATATGGAACCTGAAACGGCCATCTCCTGTAACAAGAAATGACTTCCAGGAGAAATTGGGACACCAACCCAGCAAGAAAACCTTTGACCCACAGTTTGTCCTGCAATAAGATGTGCAAGGGTAAAGGTGGAGCATAAATTGAGCAAATAGTCAACCAGTGGCTGGCTCAGTTTGCGACTCATGCCATGAGAGAGCCCACCTCTGATACTACTGATGATATTTTGTTATACTTGCAGACAGGTACCAAGCATAACTGTCCTCTGAGAAGTTTAACCCAGCAACTGATGGAAACAGATGCAGAGACCTATAGGCAAATATTAAGTGGAGTCTTGGGAAATCCTGGAAGTTGCAAGGAGGATTTAAGGAGCCAGAGAGGTCAAGGACACTACAAGAAAACATAGAGAATCAACTAACCTGGGTCCAAAGGGTCCCACAGAGACTGAATTGTGAAACAGAGAGCATGCATGGGACAGTTCCAGGCCCTCTGCACATATGTAACAGTTTTACTTCCCAGTCTATGGGACTTCTAAAGCAGGAGCAGGGCTGTCTCTGAATGTTTTCTGCCTTCAGGTCACTTCCCGTGTCTGGGTTGCCTTGTCTAGCCTTTATAGGAGAAGATGTGCCTAGTCCTGCTGCAACCTGACATTCATTGGAAGCCCCCCCCCCCTTTTCTGAGGAGAAAGAGAAGACAGGAGGATGGGGGGAGGATAGGTGAGAAGGAGGGACTGGGAGGAGAAGAGGGAGGGAAGGGAAGCCATGATCAGGATATAAACTAAATAAATTAAGAAAGAAAAAATGGAAATGTCCTGGGGTCTCCATCTCACTTCATGATCAATCTGGGATATGGTGGAAAAATCCCAGAACACCTCTGTGCGAGCAGGGGAGCGGGAGTGGGGGCAGGGGGTGGGGGGCTTTCTGGAGCAACTTATCCATTCTCTGTCTCCCAGCTACACGTCGAACAAAGATCTATCGCACCCCTTCTCCGTGTATGGTGCTGGACTTTGTTCAAGGGACCAAAAGAACAGGTTTTTACCTTAAATTGAGCTTGTATCTATGTAATAGTAATGTATGTATGACCATACAACTATACCCCCTGGTTCATCTGATCAAGGAAACATGGAAAATGAGAGCCCACTACAAAGCTAAGATGTGAGAACTTAAACTGAACCTCAGTGAGCAAAACAGAGACAGAAAATATGGTTGGATGAAGAGGTGAGGGGATTGGATGCCTGTGGACCCCTCCAGTGGGTAAGAGATTGAGGAGAAAAAACCATGTGGCAGAGACCGTGGGCATTACAACAGTATTTTCACACCCTCTCCGGTACACAGAAAGACTTCGAACATAGAGACCCACATAGCTTTGTATTTTAGAACATTGTCTATTAGGAGGATGGTTCTGTGTGGAGGGGTCAAGAGGGAGTGGGCATCAAAGCCATTTTAGATGTTGTGCATAGACTGGCTTGGTGCAGCATAGGGGGCCTAGAGGGAGAGATTTTGGATAACTGGGAAGTAGCTATGGAGTTTGACCACTTTTCTGAACTTTGGCCACTGCACGTTCCCTGATGAGGCTTTTTGCTGAGGCAGGAAAAAAAAGACAAGAAAAAAGGAGCAGGAACAGGTGTATGGGGCAGAGGCAGATAGATGGGTTCAGTGCTGCATGCTGACTCAGCAGAAGATCATCTCGGGATAGCTGAGTGTGGCAGTAGAAGCTATAGCTAAACCATTGAGAAATTTGGGTATGAACTGCGCAGAGAACAGATCAAAAAGAGAGTAAGGGGTAAGTTCAGGTGTGACCAGCAGCAAAGAGCACAGCAAGGTGGGAGCCAACATGACCTTGGTCTTGGCAGTAAGATAACAGCTGGTTCCAGGTCTGGGGATTTGAACACTCAGGAGATAGATTGGAATGCACTTGGTTGAGGAGCAAGTGGGAGGACATGTGGACGAGAGAGTAGATATAACTTTTCAGTCAGTGAGGCTAAGAAAGCAGGTGGTGAAGGGAGTCATGAAAAGGAAAAATCATTCCAAAGAGAAACCTATAATCCTGTTTGTAATCTGAAGGAAACAGCACTGTAAGTGTTGAGAATAGTGTATCTGGGCTCCCCAGGACTCCTCTTGACCAAGAGTCCTCTTGGTGGCAATCTGTACAGAACTCCTAGAACAGCAGACAAAGCAACCTTCTGATCTGTGGGGATGCTATGCAAACCCCTTTGCTGCCAGCAAGGCCCCAGCATCTGCTGCAGTCCTTTGTTCTGAGGCAGAAGGCCTCACAGCCAGAGGAATGGACTGAACACCAAACCTGAATCTCCTCTTGCTCTCAAGGCTTCAGCCTGAACCTGTCAGCGGCAAGCTTCCCTTGGGTCCCTTCACCAACAGGTCTCTTTATGGCAGAGGAGACAAGGGTAAAGTTGAATGGAACAGGAGACTTGCCTGGTAGCAGGACAGCTGAAGCTGATGCCTTCAGACCTTGAGTCTGTGTCCTTGGGAAGTCCTGTGGCCTGGCTGCCCCCTACTGTTCATCCCTGTGTATAACAAGACAATCTCTGCCTGCCACTGTGGAGGAAGCCAAGAAAGCCTTCAAAGCAGCAGAACCTCGCCAGGCTGAACTAAGAAGAAAATGCATTTCATGTGGTGTAAACAGAGCAAAGCTATGAGTTAGCCTGATCCCAGAGACCATTAATTTGATCAGCATAGCACAGCTGTTTTGTTTTTAAATATATAGTCTTATTCCATTCATCTAGTTAGTATTGTTTTTCCCATAGATATTTTTATAGATATGGCTTATTCTTGGAAAGTTCAAAAGAATTGGCTAAGTCCTTTGTCTGTTAAATGCAGAGTTAGAACCTGGAGAGGAGTCTTTAAGTTTGGGAGTGAGCAATCAACATCTATGGCAGAAATAGGCATGAAGCCTGGAGGACTGAGACCAGGGTTTGGCTGTCCTTAAGGTCCGGCGAGGGTAAGAGGTTGGACATTTCATATGCATCTGTGCAGTACTTCTGAGCATGCATGGAGCCGTGCCAGGAACACAGGCTCCAGCACGTCCTTCATTGAGCCTAGTCAGAGCTGACACCAGATCTCAGCTGTGATAGGAGGAAAATCTGAGAGTGGCTAGCAGGATGTTCCGTGAACATTGGAAGGAAGAACTCAAAATCAGAGCCATGCACTGGAGAGTAGACGGGTCCTGGCAGCAGGCAATGTTGGGGGACTTCCAGTATGGTCATCCCTCTGTTGGATTTCAGGGAGGTAGAAGAGAGCTGTCAGCTCCCTTTTCCACACACACAACTTTGCAGGGATATCCAGGGCTTCTTGACATTCAGGATGGGAAAGAGTAGATACATCTGCCTTCTGCTCCAGGCTCCGTGAGACAGAACTGTTTCTTTCTACCTGCCTTGGTGTCTCAGTAATAAGTGTGGGAGCAGCAGATGCTCTGTTGAGAGCAAGGAGCTGAGGTAAGGTTGGATCTTGCATCCCATGTGCCAGTCAAGACCAGCTGCACCTGGTCTCCCAGTGAGTTAGTTGGGACAGTGGCTCTGTACTTGGTACAGCTCACTGCTGCTGTCACTTCCTGGAGCTCGTCTTGGCTTTTTTCCTCTGTGTTTATCCAAATAAAGTTCCCTTTTGAAACTAACCTACATTTCTGTTTTTTTCTAAACAAGAAGGCAAGGTCAATTGATTTCTGTACAGGGTAGGATCATGTGTGTGTGTGTGTGTGTGTGTGTGTCAGAGAGAGAGAGAGAGAGAGAGAGAGAGAGAGAGAGAGAGAGAGAGAGAGAGAGAGAGAGAGAGAACACATCTCCAAGGCTTCAGGGGCCCACACCTCTGAGCTAGAGTTTGAGGAATGAGCTATGGCAGGGAGAGAAAGACCCAGGGGAAGAAGGCTGACAGAGAGGACTGTTTCCAATGATGCCCCTCCCTTCCGTCCCCTCTCCCCTTCCTTCATACTCACTGCTCCTCGCCTTACCATAGATAGTAATACCTGACTACATGGTGAATTAGATTCCATTGATGATCAAGAAATCAGTTCTTATATGCCTTCATCTTTGATACATCTACTCAGTTTGTCTTACAACATTATATATATATATAATTTTTTCTTTTTTTTCTTTTCTAAATTCTTTGTTTACATTCCAAACCGCTTTTCCCTTTCCCAGTTCCCCCCTCCCCATATGTCCCATAAGCCTTTTCTACACCCATACTCCAATCACCTCCCTCCTTTTTCTCTGTCCTGGTACTCCCCTACAAGGCTGGATCAGGCCTTTCCAGGATCAGGGCCCTCTCCTTACTTCTTCATGGGAGTAATTCGATATTCTACTTGTGTCTTGGGTATTCAGAGCTTCTGGGCTAGTTAATATCCACTTATCAGTGATTGCATTCCATATATATTCTTTTGTGATTGGGTTACCTCACTTAGGATGATATTTTCCAGTTCCAACCATTTGCCTACAAATTTCATGAATTCATTGTTTTTAATTGCTGAGTAGTATTCCATTGTGTAAATATACCACATTTTCTGTATCCATTCCTCCATTGAGGGACATCTGAGTTCTCTCCAGCTTCTGGCTACTATAAATAAGGCTGCTATGAATAAGACAGAGTCACTATAGGAAAGGCAAGGAAATAAAATGAGAATACTATGGATTACATTGTACTTCCAATTAACTAAAACCAAGCAGCTGTATATTATTCCCAGTGACCAGTAAGATACCCTTGCTTCTTTTTCCAGCCAGTAAAGGTTCATGGTGCTTTGGTGTCTTGCATACAGAGGGTGCTCAACCCTTACTTGTTGGGTGCCTGGTTGTGGACAGGTGGTTGGTGAGCTCAGAAGTTTCCTGTAAGCATTAGAAAATGCTGTGTAGTGGGGTGGCTGCTGCTACATGGCAGAACGGCTGGGATCTGGCTGTGGGCCAGATTCCACATGACTTGTTTTTCCCAAGTCAGCTACTGGCTCCCTGCCAGGACAACATGCTGAGCCTTGCAGGGTCACCTGAGTATGAGTCAGTTCTAGAAGGGACAGTCTCTCAGCAGTTAGATGTTGAGGACCTACTGGGTGCCAAGCCCCATGAGAGCTCCTGGGGGTTCAAAGTTTCAGGTTACTGGCCACAGGATCTACAAACCACTCGGAATGCAGCTTGCCAAAAGTGGCAATAGAGTCAGATGCAAAGTGCAGCAGAGATGGTTTTGGGAGCAGACCACTCTAGAGAAGCTTCATAGAATAGGTTGCTTGAGAGCTGGGTCTTAAAGAGAGCCTGATATAGCTGACTCCTGAGAAGCCCTGCCAGTGCCTGACAAATACAGAGGGGGATGCTCTTAGTCAACCATTGAACTGAGCATAGGGTCCCCAATGGAGGATCTAGAGAAAGGACCAAAGGAGCTGAAGGGGTTTGCAACTTCATAGGAAGAACAACAATATCAACCAAACAGACCCCCCCCCACAGCTCCCAGAAACTTAATCACCAACCAAAGAGTACACATGGAGGGACCCATGGCTCCAGACACATATGTAGCAGAGGATGGCCTTGTCGGACATCAATGAGAGGAGAGGCCCTTGGACCTATGAAGGCTCGTTTCCCTAGTGTAGGGGAATGCCAGGACAGGGAAGAAGGAGTGGGTGGGTTAGAGAGCAGAGGGAGGGGGGATAGAATAGGGGGTTTTTGGAGGGGAAACGGGACAACAGTTGAAATGTAAATAAAGAATATCAGAGAGAGAGAGAGAAAGAGAAAGAGAGAGAAGTGTAATAGGTGTGTGTGTGCATGCTGGGTGGGAGGGGTGTATTCAGGACCAGCTGGAATGAGAGTCTTGAGAAAGAAAATTGAAAAAGAGCCATGACCTGGCAGCATGTAGGGTTAAAATGTGTTTAACTAGAAACATAAGGAGTCTTCCTTCTACTGCTCACATTTTCAAATCTGAGCTATATGCTGAAAGTGGTGTCAGCCACCTCAAGACCCACTGTGAGCAGTGAGCTGCCCTGACAGCATGGAGTCCTCCCTCCTTTGTGCTTAGTTTGGATTTGTCTAGCAAGATTCAGGTGTGTTTGACTGGACTGCCTGGGCTGAATTCCAGTGTCTTCTTCCAAACCTCCGGGATTCTCTAGTTAGATAAGGCTGTTTTCATGAGTCAAGTCCTTCCTGTTGTGATAGCCCATCACTTTCGCGAGTCCTGTTGTCTCCACTAGACTCTGTGCTCTGCATAGAAGATAGATTTTGGGCTCTTCCCTGGATTCCTAGCACCTAGCTCTAGCCCTCACTCAGAGCACAAATCCCTTAGAGGTTTAATGTCCTCTTTGAACATATCACAGTCTCTCCCTAGGTGCAGACTCGATTTCTCCATTTGAGACCCATTCTAGGGATTAACCTAAGCAGTAATGATCTGATGTAAGAAGGTTCGACATGGGGTGAGTTCTCAGCAACCTCAATAAGCACTTGATGAGGGTCACGTTCCAGGTTTAGGTAATGAAATCTCACCACTCGATGGAAACTAGCTTTTATTTGGCAACTTAACAATTCATACTACACAGCCTTTCCCACTCCACCTACAGCACCGGTAAGTGACAGATTTAGGTGGCAAATGCTTGAAGTGCCTGGAAGATTTTGTTCTAGCCAATCAGCAGAGTGCTATGACATGGGTGTGACTTGATGACAAATAGTGGCCTGATTATTGAGTTCCATTGTTCCTAAGATAGGTTTTGGGAGGCCGCCCAGTGACTGAACCAGATTTAGAACTGCCTGCAGGGACTGGGAGGCGATGAGAAGCACGTCTTCTGGGTATCAATCCTGTTGCATCATTGGCCCAATTTAAGAACCTGGAATTTAGCCGTTGATATTAATTGTCCCCCTGAAGGCTCAGATTATTTTGGCCCCCTAATTCTTGTAAAGGGGTATCCAAAGGAGAGGAGATGGGTGATTGGATGAACAGAGAAATGAAATTGATGGATAGTAGGTAGTAAGTCATCGAGTTCATTACAGATAGGTGATAGAAAGCAGGGATGGATGGATGGATGGATGGATGGATGGATGGATGGATGGTGGAATACAGGGAGGGAAGATCACAGAATCAGGCTGTACCTGGGGATAGTGCACCTAGTGAAATGTGCTTGATGCTACTTCTGGGGTGCGGCTGTGAAGGGACCTCTATTTTCAGTTTCTAACATCAGTTTCTGAAGACTTTCTATGAGTAGGTGAAAACCCATCACATGTAGTTCTTCAGGAATCAATAATAAATCAATAATAAATCAAAAGTAAACAACACCTATATTTTTCAAAAGACTTGCCATGCACCAAGCCACTTTTTAAAAAAAAAAAATATATATATATATATATATATATATATATATATATATATATATAATGTCATTTTTATAATCTCCTCACTGGAAAGAGACTTCTATCAACCAGACTGTGACAAATTACACCACTTATTCCAAAGGAAAAATTTAATACTAAACACATTTGTTTAAATTTTTTTATCCTGAAAACCTTAAGAGGCGGGTTGGGATACCACATGATCAGACTTCAGCCAGCCTATGGAGGTGATATAAAACAGGTGTACACATATATCATTTTCTCATTTGATAGCTGGGTAGACTGTATGGAAGAGAGTGAAATACTTGCAAACAGAACAAATTAAGAAAAATCCCTCCTTTAAAAATATGAAAACAAACAATAAAACAACCTCAGGTACAGTTTCAGACAGGGGCACGGAAGCGCTTAGCTTCCCATTACTTTTGAGCCAGCTTGCTGTTTCTGAAATGCTGTACTTCTGCTTGAGCCTTCGGCCATCGTTATCCACGTGCTTCATTCAGTAAGCTGATTTCATCACCTAGCGTGACGTCATGGACATTTTTTTGTTGCTGCATAGTCCTTGTAATTACTCTAAATGATTGTGTACTGTTTCATTTGCTATGGCTCTGCTGAATACTTAGCATGCTTGTGGTTTAGATTCTTAGAGGTGGGAGTAGGTTCAGTGGAGAGGCATATACTTGGAGGCAGGGGGTAGGAGGAGGGGCTGAGGGTTTTGGGGGAAGGGGGAACTGGGAAAGATTTTAATATTTGAAATGTAATGAAGATTATATTCAATTAAAAAAAGAAAGAATAAAAGAAAAAAAGAGAATTTAAAACATTTAATTAGTGGGTATTTTATTTCTGTTCCTCCTCCTTCATATGAATGGAGAAAACTAAAAATGCTTATTTGATTGTTTTCAAAAGGTAGATTCCCCAGGGTAAAGACTGAATGCTAAAATTTAAGCATGGCTTAAACATATTGGAGTTATATTCTTGTCCATCATAGTGATGACTCTGTGAACATCTGCAGTTATACATATTGTCTAATAAAATACTGAAAACATTTCTAGACTTTAGATATCATTGCATTCTGGGTGGGAAGCTAGAGGCCACTACACTGAATTGACTTGTCCAGGATCTGGACCTAGTGTATCAATCATCCTTTTGCCCACAAGATCTAGCAATGCTGGGTACTAAATGATTTCGGAAGGTACTTTTTGGTCATGAATCAGACCTGGGCCTATTTCATTCCAAAGTCTGTACTGTCTTATACGCCTTGCCCATTAACTATGATGTTGGTTAGGACGGGAGTGAATATACAGGTGTTTCCGTGCCCTTTAACTAGGAACTCAGGCCCGGGGAAGTACCTCAGAGTTAAATCCACAATATATGGTTTCTCTAGACTTGTGCTTGCAAATCATTTTTCAGAGGTCGTCACCCAAGTGGAGCTATCACACATTACTAAGACGACCAGTCCCCAGAGGAAGGTTCTAAGTGCTGAGTGACACATTAGATTCAGACACTTTGCCAGGTTTTGTTTGTTTATTATTGTTATTGTTAGTAGCGGTAACTTGTGATAGTTATGTGTATCTGTGTGTGTGTGTGTGTGTGTGTGTGTGTGTGTGTGTGTGTAAAACCAGTGGTGCCCAAAGCACAAACATGAAGAGGAAGGAAGAGGAGGGTCTGCAACATTTTAAAGAAGTGATACTGTTTGGGCTTCATCTGGAAGCATAGATGGGGGACTCACTGGGACAGAAGGATTGGCAAACCATATATGTCAGAGGGAAAAGCAAGTCCCAGAGACTCACAAGAACATGCGATCCATTCCTGTAGAAATGAGGTTGTTTCCGATGAAGGCGATGTCAAAAGCAACAAAGGCTTGTAAGGTTGCAACCAGAGTTGATGGCGATCTATATAGTATGTGTGTGAGTGTTGGGTGTCCATGTGTGGCTGTGTGTATCCCCTTGTGTGACACTCTCTGTCTGTCTGTCTGTCTGTCTGTCTGTCTGTCTGTCTCTGTCTCTCTGCCTCTCTGTCTCTGTCTCTCTCTCTGTCTCTGTCTGTCTCTGTCTATCTCTATCTTTGTCTCTGTCTCTCTGTCTCTCTGTCTCTGTCTCTGTCTCTGTTTCTCTCTCTGTCTCTCTCTGTCTCTCTCTGTCTCTCTCTCTCTCTCTCTCTCTCTCTGTGTGTGTGTGTGTGTGTGTGTGTGTGTGTGTGTAGACAGAGTATCTGGGAGCACTGAGTGGCCTCAAACAAGCATGCAGTGGGTTTACAAAAATTGACAGAACAAAAGATTTATTCTTTCAAGAGAATCCTTGCAAGCACCTATGTCTTGTGCTTGGCAAGTAGGAAAAAAAAGATGAGTTAAAGAGATAAAGTCCTTGCCAAATGTAACTCATAGTCTAGTGTCTTCCAGAAAGTACACCAAGAAAAAACCAAAAGGAATCACAGAGCATGGAAAACATCAGGAATAAAGGAAAGATGATGGTACAACAGAAAATAACCGTGGGACAGAGTATCCTTCAGGGAACCAGGCAATGCTACCTTAAGGGGGTAACATTTGAACAGAGACCTGAAGAAGAAACGGCATTCTAGACAGATGAAGTGCTCAAGTGGAGGAAGGAAACCTAGTTATATCAGAAAAAGAGCAGAGAGGCTGGTGATGTGTGAGTATAGCCAGTGACAACTCTCAGCTACCCCCCCTCCTTCTTCTCCTTCTTTTTCTTTCTCTTTCTTCCTTCTTCCTTCTTCCTCCTCTTCCTTCTGCTCCTGCTTCTCCTGCTTCTGCTTCTGTTTCTCCTGCTTCTGCTTCTGTTCCTGCTCCTGCTCCCGCTTCTGCTTCTGATCCTGTTGCTTCTGCTTTATTAAAACCCCAATGCCAATAGCTTAACCTTTATTTTCCCATAATTCACAAATGTTATAAATACAGTCTTTAAAAAATTATTTATTTATTTATTTAATTCACTTTATGTCCTGATCACAGTCCCCCCTCTTCTCTTCCCAATCTCACCCTTGCAAATTCCTCCCTCTATTGCCCCCTCCCTTTCTGTTCAGAGAAGTCCCCTGGGCACTACCCCACCCCGGGGCATCTAGTTCCAGCAGGTATGGCGCATCCTCTCCCACTGAGGCCTAACCAGGCAATCCAAGTAGGGGGGGATCCAATGGCAGGGCACAGAGACTGAAGCAGCTTCTGCACCACTTGTTAGGGGAGCCACGTGAAGACCAAGCTGCACATTTGCTACACGTGTGTAGGGAGGGGATCAAGGACCAACTCCTGCACGTTTCCTGGGTGGGTGCCCCAGGCTCTGTGAGCCCTCCTGGGCCCAGGTTAGTTCACTCTGTGTGTTTTCTTGTGGCATCCGTGACCCCTCTGGCTCATTCAATCTTATCCCTTACTCTTCCACATGACTCCCCAGGCTCTGCCTGAGGTTTGGCTGTGTATCTCTGCATCTCCCTTCATAAGCTGCTGGATCAAGCCTCTCAGGAGACAGTTATGCTAGATTCCTGTCCGCAAGCATAGCAGAGTGTTATTAATAGTTTCGGGGTTGACTCTCTCACATGATATGGGTCTCAAGTGCTGGACTTTTACATTGAAGCTTTAGCCAAAAAGAGTGGGATTTTAAAAAATATGGATTCTGAGTCTGACTACATAAGTGTCTCTGCTTCTGCCACATGACCTGTGTGTGTGTGTGGGGGCATTACTGTATATTTCCTCCTGGTTTTGCTCAGTTAAAGAGGCAATTTGGAGACCATTTCTTCTGTGAGAAGACCAGGAGTTTGAAAAGCTATCTGGGTAACTGGCCCATTACTTACTGGCCAGAGATAAGTGATGTGATGTTCAGCTCTTCAGTGTACTTTGACTAAAAAGCTGCATAGCCTGTGCCCTGTTCTGGGTACGAAGGGTACAGCAGTGAAGAAAATAAAACCATTTCTGCCCTCCTAGAGTTTATCGTAAAGGCAAGTAAACTAGTAACAGGAAAGGCATAGATAAGCCATGAGGGAGACTTGCAAGCATTATGGAGAAAGAGCAAGGAGGATGGGTGGGTAATGGGATTGATGGGTGGAGAGTGGGCTGAGGATGAATAGGTAGGATAGTGTATATATTAGTCTGCAGAATGCATATGCTGCCTCCACAGAGGCCATTGTGGGCAATCTATTGCTACAGCGCCACTGCCTCATGGCCTGCAGGCAAACTTGACACATCTTCCAGTTTGTTTGCTTACTGGGACTTTTCCAACCCTCACTCCTCCTCTGTGATGATCTTATTTGCTTATTTGTTTTTTCTTTAAATAATGCAGGTGAATGCAGATGTGATTATGGAAGGTGTGAACTGTGGGAGAAGGAACTGAGAATGGGGTCAGGTCTAGGAAAGCTCAGTCCAATGCCTTGGAGCAGAGGTGACGTATAGAAAGAACTAGACTCTGATACTGAGTTTGTATCCAGACAGTTCTGAAGTTCAGTTGGAGATTTCTGGTTAGAAATAGAAAGGTATTCAGGTATTGGCTGAGATACGCTGATGTCTGGGTTAGCTATGAGAGCCCCCTCCTTATTGGTCTGATGGGATATGGGTTGAATTAAAGGCCAGGTTTGTTCCTGACTTAGTGCTAAGATGTGAAAAAATTTCAGCTGGAGGGACCCTTAACCCTACACTGACCTTAATGCTGTTGTCCCATCTATTGCAAATTGCGACACATTTCTCCATGGGAGCCTAGGGAGGAGTGCCCTTAATCAGCAACCGAAACTCGGGCAGGTGTTAATTAGTCCGTCTTGCGGTGATTCTATCTTTCCTTCATTAAGGATGAGGACAGAGCAGGGCCCCTCTTGCTCCTGGATCCTCCCTGTCTTCTCCAGGAGGCTGCTGGGGTGGGGAGTTTAAGTGTAAGAGCCATGTGGAATTGAACGTCCCAGCTCTGCCATGCCAGTCACAAGGGGAATATTCCACACTAGAGTCACTGCAGGAAGAAGCAGAAGGACCTCTAACAGCCTTACATCCTGGGAGTTGTCTCACCGTAACAGGAGGCCCTTCTTGCTGTGGCACCACACCAACAAATTGTTCTTATTCTGAGCATTTCCTGACTGTGATCCTCTTAGCACTGTGGAACAAATGCACTCTGGGATATGCTCGCCTCAGCCTTCCGAGATGGTCACTTGTAACCGAAGAAATTTAATAGGAGGATACCAGGTTGAAATTGACGCATCAAAGTTGTCACCCTTCAGAGTTGCACCTAGATTGTGTGACTATGGTCAAGTCACACAAAGTGTGTGAAAAATTTCTCCTGTAAAATGAGTTTGAACTTTTTGAATAATTCATTTTATCAGAGTCATTTATATTTGTGGTGGAGAAGTGAAAGAATTAACGGAAATTATGTGAAAGCCCTGAGATGTTAGCCTGGTTTAAAATCTGGATATATTAAATCACACACTTATGAGAGTGGACCTGTTTAGGAGTGGAAACCCAACACAGGTTTTAAATGCTTAAATACTCATTGGAGTGAGCTTTATAGGCGAAATGAAAGGTCTTCAGAAGGTTGCACAGGTCTTTTTTTGTCAGGGCCTGTGACTCTGACAGAGGCAGTTGAGTACTTCGGTTCCAAGCTAATGGTGTGGAACCTTTCTGTTATGTGACAAGCTTTAGCTTAGATGCAAGTCCAACCCCTTATCAGTTGACTTTAGACCAGTTTCTTCAATTTTTGAGTCTCTCTTTTTTTAACCTATAAATTTTAGATAATTATTTCCATCCCATTTGTGTTGGGTGTTGAAATGAAAAAACAAAATGAGAAAATTGTGTGAAGTGTTTACATGATGGTGGCCATATGGGAATTGGAAAGCACTGATTGGTGAGCATGTAATTCTTGGGCTGGAGTTCCAGGTTCCGATTTCCCAGACTTGTTTCTAATTCTCCTTGAGATGTGAAGGCTCCACCTGCGCAGTGGCGCAGTGGCGGAAGGGCCAAGGGGACACACATAGGAAATGACCAAGAGATTATACAGTGTAAAGTCTCTGGTGTGACCTGCCTCACCTTTTAATTTGCAAATAAGGGCCAGAGGCTCAGACAGCTGGGTGCCCAGATGGTCTCAATTGTCTCTGAAAAGCTGGGTAAGGATATGGGGACTGTTATTTGGTATGGGGACTGCGGAGCCTTCCAGAGCCTTTCAGGTTTTATAATTCATCCCTAAGGTGAGATAACCTACCCATGTCACTGCAGTACAGCTCTGAGGTCCAGGGAGCTTTTTCATGAAGGACAGAGCAGTGTCCAGGGCCGTCATTTCCAAGTCCACAGGCGCCCCCTGTTGGTCAAAGGCTGAGGCTGCTTTGAGTAGTGTTTCTGGGTGGGTTCCTTGCACTACACATTGTAGTCTGATTGTTTTTGTTTTGTTTGTTTGTTTGTTGTTTTTACTGAACCTATTCCAAATCACTGTCCCATTTTAAAGACATCCTGATAATGATAAATAATAGTAAGAGACATGTTTAGCAATGCAAGTACCACCCCGGGTCTTCACAAAAACCTAGGTTTCTCTAACACATTTCCTTCTGTCAGAAGGAATTCTATAAGAATTTCAGTGTCTCAAATGTCCTTATTTCTCCTCTTTTTTTTTTTGGAAGATAGGTTGGCTGGGTGTAAAATTCTGGGATGTCAGTTCTTTCAGTAGTTTACAGATACTGTGCTACATTGTATGATGTGGTTATTTCTATCAAGGAGACTGCCACCCCACTACTCTGCATTTCGGTGTGAAAAATAGATATTTTTTTCTGGCTACATTGTAATAACCTTTCTTTATTCTCATTCTACCAAATTTGACCAGGATGTACCTTAATAAAATTTTCTGTGTGCTTCTTGTGTTTGAAGATCAATCATACTACCTGATGCATAGTTTTCTCTAAAAACAATTCACGATTTGGAAAAAAAAGTTCATTGTTTCTTCAAAACACATTTCTCCTACCATTTTGGGGGGATCCCAGTTATCAAGGCCACATGAAGTTGACTGCCCCATGTTTTTGTCACTCTAACTCATTTTATAGTTTTTGTTTCCTCTGATTCTCCTTGAATCGTCTCTCTAGTGAGGTTTCCAGATCTATTAACTCTTTCTTCTGTGGCATGTAAAATACTGCTAATCAAACACACCTCCTCTATGATGGACTTGCATCATATACATTTAATTTTCCTCTTAGACACTTTAGTTTTCCTTCAAGGAACTTGATATGAGCCCCTGCACCCACCTTCTTTGCCCCTGCTGAATTTTCTTGTAGTGTAATATAAGTGTCCTTAATTCCCTGATTTACTCGGTCTATCAGCATGGACTTTACTACTGAGCTGTACCCCCAATCCCTGACTAATCTTTGTTAATATGGTATCCCTGGGCTATTGGTACCACCTCTAAAACTAAAACCCAAAGTTCTTAACTCTGTGAGTTCTATCCTTTCAGCTTTGCATCAGAAGATATGGAGGGAGAACTGAATGCATCTAACTACTATTTGGTGAGTCTTGGGCTGTGCACTGGGAAGACATGGCTCTGTTTGTAACCATGGGTGAGTTTTGCTTGGGAGTGATGGCTCCTCCCCTTGCCTCAGAAACCTTCCTCACTGATAAGAGTTCAGCATCTCAGGGCTACAAATCTGAGAGGGCTACTCCTGATTGTCAGAGCAGAGCTCTCTTCCTCACATATACTTGCATACATCTGTATATACATACATATACATATGTGTGTGTATGTATGTATGTATGTATGTATGTATAGTGCGTAGTGCCCTTCACCTTCACACAAATCTCTTTTCAGAACTCAAACTTGCAATTGTTTATTTCTAGGACCAAGCTTAATTCTTTGGTCCTGGGAGAAGGCTGGTTTTTTCTGGTTCCCTTCCTGTGCCACGCCCAGAAACCCACATCAGGAAGCTGAACAGCTCAAAGGTTTAGTTCGCTTGCTTTTCATCTATCTGGACTGTGGCTTGCTGTGACTCAATGCTTTGAGAACATTGTTTTCTGTATTTTGTCATGTTTATTTTAGGGAAATGATTTAACAGAGGACAATTAGACTTCTTCCATGAGTTTTGTTCTTCTGAGTTGGGATGACACAAATGTGTGGGGATTCTGAAAGGGGGCTGAGATATTGGTGTAAGCAAAGCCTTCAGGTAAACTCTCTAGGGAGGTGCAGCTTCCCCAGGGAGATGCCCTCAGGCATTAGGGTGGCTAGTGGTAGGAGCCTCACACAGGGGCAAGAAGGGATAACAGAAGCAAAATTTGTGAGGTTGAAAATGAAAGAAAGATCTGGTCCAAGGAGAAACTGAATTCAGGTGAAGTGAAATCTTACTTTGGACTGTGTGAAATTGTTGTGTTATAGTCCAAAATGGTGGACCAGAAATGGTTTGTTTCAAGTTAATAAAAGGCCCCCCGGGATCCAGCTTCCATATTACTCATGAAACACAGATAAGAGCAAGGTAAACCAGATGCCTCATTTTGGCATCTGGAGTGTACAACATTCTGCAAATATATCTTCAATAAGGCACCTGTTAAAACATACACATTGCTTCTGAGGAGCAAGAGTTACATAACACCTCTGCCCTATAAGTTTTATCAGAGCAATTTGTCACTTACCCAGAACAATATACAAAATGATGGAGTGGGAATTTTGATTACATAGTCACTTTGATTGGACTTTGTGGAAGGAACTGAGACCTTCCTCAAGGGAAGGGTAGAGGGGACTGAGGGAGAGGAGATTGGATTTGGAAGCATTCTCCCCCACCACTCAAATGTTGCTTGCTTTGTTTCTGTGGCTGCCCTGTAAGGCAGGCTTGGGACACTGTGGTACTTTGGCTCCCTCTTCAGACAAAGTTCTGAAATGCACAACCTTGCATCATAAGTTGTAGATTAGAAGCTCCTGTAAGGAAAAGCCAATGGAGTAGATGTGGTCAGTGCCGATCACTGCTGCTTGTTGTACAATGATATAAATCATTTTCAGAGCTCTCCATGATAATAACTCAATAGTGCCAGAGTTGGGTTTGACCTCTGTGTTTGCTACTTTGAGACACAGGAAAATCTCAGGGCAAGGACCAATTCTTATCTTCTTCCACCTCACCAGATTATAGCTGAGTGGAATAGACATGAGCCCCCAACGACAGAAGCCTAAGCCCCCATCCTTGGCACATCTCCGCAGAGCTTGGCAAATTTTCACTCTACTTCAAAGGGTAAATCTTAAACATCAGAGATGTGTGGGGATCAGTCCTTCTGTCCAACATTGTTTTTATGTCGTCTGCTTGGCTTGCTCCCTAACTTCGCTCGTGTTCTTGGAGATCATCTGGGAAACTGCCTTTATGGTAACTATTCCCCTTCCTGCTGCCTGTGGGCAATCACCTCTTGTTTTATTCCCTGTTTGACAGGTGAGAAAAATCTGAACTTTGGAGGTGGAAGAGCACTTATCTATCCATTCATCCATCCATTTATAAAAACAAGAAGTATTTAGTGTGTCTCCTCATTTGTCCCTTCAATATAGTTGGAAATAAGGCTTTGGGCTGATCAGTGAACAATAAACTGAATAAATAAATTGTACAAAACCTAAGATGGACATGACTGTTTAAAAGAAAAGCCACATAAAACAGCTTGGAGTGAGGAACAGGGGGTAAATTGTACTTTTAGTGGACTAGATCTTTACTAAAAACCATGAGTAAGGTAGAAAACTTGATAAGAAGATTTCAAGCCAGTAAGTGCCTGTGCTTACTTATTGGGCAAGGTCAACTAATATGACCACAAGGAATTAAACCTGGTCGATTGGACAGGGAACAGCATATCTGAGGCTGTGACAACTTTATTGAAAGCAATCAAATTTTTCACACCTTTATCAGAAACAGAATGCAATGGCAATTGCTAGGATCAATACAGTTGCAGTTGTATTGATCAATACAATGACATTTGCAAGGTATACAGGGTACATTCATGTCTAAAACCAATTGTCCTGTGAATCTTTCATGCTTCCTTGACTATTAAGGGAACCAGAATATCTGTGTATTAACTCATTGACCATGGGAAAGCGACACGCTATTGCTAGGTCTCAAGTTTTCAGCTTGTAAGTGGATTTATAACCCTATATAGGTGAGCATGTGTAGGTACCTTGTGAGGCCCAGGATGCAGTACATATCCAGATGTGGTAATGCACATTGTTGTCCTCCTTGTGAGGACCAGGATGCAGTACATATCCAGATGTGGTAATGCACATTGTTGTCCTCCTTGTGAGGTCCAGGATGCAGTACATATCCAGATGTGGTAATGCACATTGTTGTCCTCCTTGTGAGGCCCAGGATGCAGTACATATCCAGATGTGGTAATGCACGTTGTTGTCCTCCTCTCACTGCTCTCCAGCAACAATACCCTGCCTGATATACTATGTATGAGTTAGGCTCACTGGCACATTGGTTCTGGCTTCATCTATGGCATGTGCAGGAAACCATAGAGTTGCCGTGCCTGGCTGCCTTGAGAGGCATGTGTCACAGGTTTTTCATGTTAGAGTCAGTGGCTCCTGGGGCACAATATGTCTTCCAGTTCCTGAGAGACCCACACACTCCCTCAGGCAGGGAAGCACTCAGGCTACTTTGTGTTTCATTGTGTGTTCCATTGTTAGTCAAGGAAGAATGAAAACTCACCGGGCAATTAGACATTAATCTGTGTGATCCTTTTTTGTGGCTGATAGGGATTAGAGTTCAGGAGATCATTATGGAAGATCTGTGTGTGTGTTTTTAAATTATTTTATTATATTATTTATTAGTATTATTTTTATAATCTTTATTATATTATTTTATTAATATTATTTTATTTTAGTTTAGTTTAGTTTTCATAATTTTTTTGTCTTTTTTTTATTTGATATATTTTTTATTTACATTTCAAATGATTTCCCCTTTCCTAGACCCCCCCTCCCCCCGCACTCCCCGAAAGTCCCATAAGCCCCCTTCTCTCCTCCTGTCCTCCCACCCACCCCTTCCCACTTCTCCGTTCTGGTTTTGCTAAATACTGCTTCACTGAGTCTTTCCAGAACAAGGGGCCACTCTTCCTTTCTTCTTGTACCTCATTTGATGTGTAGATTATGTTTTGGGTATTCCAGGTTTCTAGGCTAATATCCACTTATTAGTGAGTGCATACCATGATTCACCTTTTGAGTCTGGGTTACCTCACTTAGTATGATGTTTTCTAGCTCCATCCATTTGCCTAAGAATTTCATGAATTCATTGTTTCTAATGGTTGAATAGTACTCCATTGTGTAGATATACCACATTTTTTGCATCCACTCTTCTGTTGAGGGATACCTGGGTTCTTTCCAGCATCTGGCAATTATAAATAGGGCTGCTATGAACATAGTAGAGCATGTATCCTTATTACATGGTGGGGAATCCTCTGGGTATATGCCCAGGAGTGGTATAGCAGGATCTTCTGGAAGTGAGGTGCCCAGTTTTTGGAGGAACCGCCAGACTGATTTCCAGAGTGGTTGTACCAATTTGCAACCCCACCAGCAGTGGAGGAGTGTTCCTCTTTCTCCACACCCTCTCCAACACCTGCTGTCTCCTGAATTTTTAATCTTAGCCATTCTGACTGGTGTAAGGTGAAATCTCAGGGTTGTTTTGATTTGCATTTCCCTAATGACTAATGAAGTTGAGCATTTTTTAAGATGCTTCTCCACCATCCGAAGTTCTTCAGGTGAGAATTCTTTGTTTAACTCTGTACCCCATTTTTAATAGGGTTGTTTGGTTTTCTGGAGTCTAACTTCTTGAGTTCTTTATATATATTGGATATTAGCCTTCTATCTGATGTAGGATTGGTGAAGATCTTCTCCCAATTTGTTGGTTGCCGATTTGTCCTCTTGATGGTGTCCTTTGACTTATAGAAACTCTGTAATTTTATGAGGTCCCATTTGTCAATTCTTGCTCTTAGAGCATACGCTATTGGTGTTCTGTTCAGAAACTTTCTCCCTGTACCGATGTCCTCAAGGGTCTTCCCCAGTTTCTTTTCTATTAGCTTCAGAGTGTCTGGCTTTATGTGGAGGTCCTTGATCCATTTGGATTTGAGCTTAGTACAAGGAGACAAGGATGGATCAATTCGCATTCTTCTGCATGCTGACCTCCAGTTGAACCAGCACCATTTGTTGAAAAGGCTCTTTTTTCCATTGGATGTTTTCAGCCTCTTTGTCGAGGATCAAGTGGCCATAGGTGTGTGGGTTCATTTCTGGATCTTCAATCCTGTTCCATTGATCCTCCTGCCTGTCACTGTACCAATACCATGCAGTTTTTAACACTATTGCTCTATAGTATTGCTTGAGGTCAGGGATACAGATTCTCCCAGACTTTCTTTTGTTGGTGAGAATAGTTTTAGCTATCCTGGGTTTTTTGTTATTCCAGATGAATTTGATAATTGCTCTTTCTAACTCTGTGAAGAATTGAGTTGGGATTTTGATGGGTATTGCATTGAATCTGTATATTGCTTTTGGCAAAATGGCCATTTTAACTATATTGATTCTACCAATCCATGAGCATGGGAGGTTTTCCCATTTTTTGAGGTCTTCTTCCATTTCCTTCTTCAGAGTCTTGAAGATCTTGTCATACAGATCTTTCACATGTTTGGTAAGAGTCACCCCAAGATACTGTATACTGTTTGTGGCTATTGTAAAGGGGGTCATTTCCCTAATTTCTTTCTCAGCCTGCTTATCCTTTGAGTATAGGAAGGCCACGGATTTGCTTGAGTTGATTTTATAACCTGCCACTTTGCTGAAGTTGTTTATCAGCTGTAGGAGTTCTCTAGTGGAGTTTTTTGGGTCGCTTAAGTAGACTATCATGTCATCTGCAAATAATGATAGTTTGACTTCTTCCTTTCCAATTTGTATCCCTTTGACCTCCTTATGTTGTCTAATTGCCCGAGCTAGTAGCTCAAGTACAATATTGAAAAGATAAGGAGAAAGGGGGCAGCCCTGTCTAGTCCCTGATTTTAGAGGGATTGCTTTCAAGTTTCTCTCCATTTAGTTTGATGCTGGCTACCAGTTTGCTGTATATTGCTTTTACTATGTTTAGGTATGGGCCTTGAATTCCTGTTCTCTCCAAGACTTTAAGCATGAAAGGATGCTGAATTTTGTCAAATGCTTTTTCAGCATCCAATGAAATGACCATGTGGTTTTTTTCTTTGAGTTTGTTTATGTAGTGGATTGCATTGATGGATTTCCGTATATTGAACCAACCCTGCATTCCCAGGATGAAGCCTACTTGATCATGGTGGATGATCGTTTTGATGTGTTCTTGGACTCGGTTGGCAAGAATTTTATTGAGTATTTTTGCATCGATGTTCATAAGGGAAATTGGTCTGAAGTTCTCTTTCTTTGTTGGATCTTTGTGTGGTTTTGGTATCAGCATAATTGTGGCTTCATAGAAGGAATTGGGTAGTGTTCCTTCTGTTTCTATTTTGTGGAATAATTTGAAGAGTATTGGTGTTAACTCTTCTTTGAAGGTCTGATAGAATTCTGCACTGAAACCATCTGGTTGTGTGCTTTTTTTGGTTGGAAGACTTTCTATGACTCCTTCTATTTCTTTAGGCATTATGAGACTGTTTAGGTGATCTATTTGGTCCTGATTTAATTTTGGTACTTGGTATCTGTCAAGGAAATTGTCCATTTCCTCCAGATTCTCCAGTTGTGTTGAGTACAGGCTCTCGTAGTAGGATCTGATGATTTTTTGGATTTCCTCAGTTTCCATTGTTATATCTCCTTTTTTATTTCTAAGTTTGTTAATTTGGATACTTTCTCTGTGCCCTTTGGTCAGTCTGGCTAAGGGTTTATCTATCTTGTTGATTTTCTCAAAGAACCAGCTCCTGGTTTTGTTGATTCTTTGTATGGTTCTCTTTGTTTCTACTTGATTGATTTTAGCCCTGAGTTTGATGATTTCCTGCCTTCTACTCTCCTGGGTGAAATAGCTTCTTTTTGTTCCAGTGCTTTCAGGTGTGTCATTAAGCTGGTAATGTATGCTCTCTCCATTTTCTTTTTGGAGGCACTCAGGGCTATGAGTTTTCCTCTTAGCACTGCTTTCATTGTGTCCCATGGATTTGGGTATGTTGTGTCTTCATTTTCATTGTGTTCTAAAAAGTCTTTAATTTCTTTCTTTATTTCTTCCTTGACCAAGGTATCATTGAGTAGAATATTGTTCAGTTTCCACGTGTATGTGGGTTTTCTGTTGTTTTTGTTGCTATTGAAGACCACTTTTACTCCATAGTGATCTGATAGGAGGCATGGGATTAGTTTGATCTTCTTATATTTGTGGAGGTCTGTCTTGTGACCAATTATATGGTCGATTTTGGAGAAGGTACCATGAGGTGCTGAGAAAAAGGTATATTCTTTTGCTTTAGGATAGAATGTTCTATAAATATATATATATATATATATATATATATATATATATATATATATATATATATATTAAGTCTAATTGGTCCAAAGCTTCAATTAGTTTCATTGTGTCTCTGTTTAGCTTCTGTTTTCCTGATCGGTCCATTGAGGAAAGTGCAGTGTTGAAGTCACCCACAATTATTGTGTTAGGTGCAATGTGTGCTTTGAGCTTTAATAAAGTTTCTTTTACGAAAGAGGGTGCCCTTGCATTTGGAGCATAGATGTTCAGGATTGAGATTTCTTCTTGTTGTATTTTTCCTTTGACCAGCAAGAAGTGTCCCTAGTGTCTCTTTTGATGACTTTGGGTTGAAAGTCAATTTTGTCTGATATTAAAATGGCTACTCCAGCTTGTTTCCTGAGACCATTTGCTTGTAAAATTGTCTTCCAGCCTTTTACTCTAAGGTAGTGTTTGTCTTTGACCCTTAGGTGTGTTTCCTGTAAGCAGCAAAATGTAGGGTCCTGTTTAAGTATCCAGTCAGTTAGTCTATGTCTTTTTATTGGGGCATTGAGTCCATTGATGTTAAGAGATATTAAGGAATAGTGATTGTTACTTCCTGTCATTTTTGACGTTATTTTTTAAATTTGCTTGGTTAACTTCTTTTGGGTTTGGTGAAAGGTTAGTATCTTGCTTTTTCCAGGGTGAAGTTTCCCTCCTTGTATTGGTGTTGTCCTCCTATTATCCTTTGTAGGGCTGGGTTTGTGGATAGATATTGGGTAAACTTGGTTTTGTCATGGAATATCTTAGTTTCTCCATCTATGGTGATTGAGAGTTTTGCTGGATATAGTAGTTTTGTCTGGCATTTGCATTCTCTTAGAGTCTGCATGAGATCAGCCCAGGATCTTCTAGCCTTCATAGTCTCAGGTGAAAAGTCTGCTGTGATTCTGATAGGTCTTCCTTTATATGTTACTTGGCCTTTTTCTCTTACTGCCTTTAATATTCTTTCTTTGTTTAGTACATTTGGTGTTTTGATTATTATGTGACCGGAAGTATTTCTTTTCTGGTCTAGTCTGTTTGGAGTTCTGTAGGCTTCTTGTATATTCATGGGCATCTCTCTCTTTAGGTTAGGGAAGTTTTCTTCCATAATTTTATTGAAGATATTTGCTGGCCCTTTAAGTTGTAAATCTTCACTCTCATCTATGCCTATAATCCTTGGGTTTGGTCTTCTCATTGTGTCCTGGATTTCCTGGATATTTTGGGTTACAAGCTTTTTGCTTTTTGCATTTTCTTTAACTGTTGAGTCCATGGTTTCTATGGTATCTTCAGCATCTGAGATTCTTTCTTCTATCTCTTGTATTCTGTTGTTGATATTTGCATCTATGTCCACTGATTTCTTCCCAAGGCTTTCTTTCTCCAAAGTTGTCTCCCTTTGAGTTTTCTTAGTTGTTTCTACTTCTGATTTTAGATCCTGGATGGTTTTGTTTAGCTCCTTCACTTGCTTGTTTGTGCTTTCCTGTAATTCTTTAAGAGATTTTTGTGTTTCCTCTTTCATGACCTCAGCTTGTTGACCAAAGTTCTCCTGTATTTCTTTAAGTGTTTTTTGTGTTTCTTCATTATTTGCTTTTGTATTCTCCTGGATTTCTTTCAATGATTTTTGTGTTTCCCTTGCAAGGGCTTCTAACTTTTGATCCATTTTCTCCTGAATTTCTTTAAGTATGTCTCTTTCATGTGTTCCGGTACCAGCATCATAGCCAGTGATTTTAAATCCAAATCTTGTTTTACTGGTGTGATGGTGTATCCAGGACATGCTGGTAAAGGAGAATTGGGTTCAGATGTTGCCATATTGCCTTGATTTCTGTTAGTGATGTTCCTGCGTTTGCCTTTTGCCATCTAGTTCTCACTGGTATTAGTTGGTCTTGTCAATGCTGGACTCACCAGTACAAGCTGCCCCTTCCCAGGTGGCCTCTGGTGCACAGCTTACCTCCTGCACTGCCTGGAGACAGGGTGCTGTTGCCCAGGCTGTTCAGACCCCAAAGCAGACACCTGAAGGCTCCTGCTGGGGCCCGCTGGATTCACCAGAGCACACCTACTTCTCCCTGCTGGCCGCCTGGAAGCCCCACTTGCCTCTTTCAGGACCTGGAGATGTGGTGTTGCCGCTCAGGCTGATCTGGATCCGGAAGCGGAGAGGTCTGAGGGCTACCGCCAGAGGCCTCAGGACTGAAGCCTAAGCTCTGTGCCACAGGAAAGAGCTGTGCTGTGAGCTCCCAGACTGCCTCTGGGTGCACACCAGGTCTCCTGCACTTCCTGGAGACAGAGTGCTGTGGCCCAGGCTGTTCAGATCCCAAAGCAGGCGCCTGAAGGCTCCTGCTGGGGCCCGCTGGATTCACCGGAGCACAGCGACTTCTCCCCACTCAATATTATTTTATTTTTGTGTTGGATGTCTTGGAGTATAGACTGGAGTCTGGGTATGACAGGTATCAGTATTCAGTTCCTCCAGACAGGCTGCTTGCCTAGTGAAGAGTGGCGCCACCTGCTGTTTGTTTGTGGAATCTGCTTTTTCACGCAAGGGCTTGTCTTTAGGTCTACCTCAAAGTGACACAGAGTCTTCCTGTAGCAGATCAGTTCTTGTTTGTCTTTCATAACACTTTGTATCTATAATTCATTGTAATATCATCATTCTAACTTCTTTCACCTGCTTGTGTCAGTGTGTGTTAATTTGCTACCACCGTGCCCCAACCTTCAGTTAAATTATTGAGACTTCAAAAATTATCTACTTTAAACCATCTCCAATAGTCCCCAAACACCTTGGTCAGTCTATCTCCAAGATGTCCTACTTCCTCCTCTTTTGTATCTGCTGTGTCTGTCTCCCTCCAGTGGAGGATTAGGGAGTCAGCACCACTTGTCTCTGATTCCTAAGATGAATCTAAGGCCTGAGAATATATGAGATGTTCAGTAATGTTATGAGAAAGAGCTTGTGGAAGACTGCTGGAAGCATCCTACATCCACATAGGCATAGTTTTATACAAGTAGAAAATGTCATTATCCAAAGGCATCCTTCTAAAGAATGATTGCATCTGCAAACTTCTGCTAATTCTTGATGCTGGCACGACAGTAAAATCGCTTTTAAAAGCTTCGTAGATGTATAGAGTCACATGAAACTCCAGATGCTGAGGTATTGACCTTCAGAAAGATCAACTGCACACATTTTGACTTTTGCTAATACAGGATCATCTTATTTTACCCTTTTATTGAACATAATATACCCTGATTACAGATTCCCCTCCTTCTATTCCTTTTAGTTCCTCCTCCTCTCCCCTCTCATCCGGATCCACTCCTTTTCTCTTTCATTAGAAAACAAACACATTCCTAAGGGATAATAAGAAGAGTACAATAATATGGAAAAAACCATTGGAATTGGAGAAAACAACCAGAAGAAAAAGAGCCCAAGAGAAGTCACATCAAACAGAGATCCACTTGTTTTCACATTCTGGAATCCCCTAAAAAAGCTGGAAGACATAACATATGCAAGGAACCTATAGGGTAAAAAGAGAGAAGAAAAATACATAAATAAACTACAATAAAAATAATGAATACCATGAGGACTCTTAGTGGTAGAGGGTACTGAACTGGTGCCTGTGTGGAGTTTCACCACTGGGCTCGAGCCTCTTTGGTGTGAGAAGGCACTCTCTCTGTAGGCTACCGAAAACTTAACCTGGACACTACTAGCCCAGCCACAAAATGTTTGACCTACAGTGTTTCCTGTCTTCAAGATGTACTGGGACAATGGTAGAGGCCAACCAATGTGTGGTCAGACTTGAAGCCTGCTCCACAATAGGAATCCCATGCCTGACCCTGCTAGGATGCCAGGAACCAAGTATAACTCAAGGGGGAAAATCAATGAAATGATTCCTAATTATACTCTGCTAAACTCATAGAGTGGTGCCTTTCCAGCCACAGAAGGGAGCAGGTGCAGAGACCTGCACCCCCACATTATGCAGAGAAAGTTTCTAAATTGGAAGTCTCTATTGGGTCCCTCCTCTTTGAGCTCAAGGAACCCCAAGGGAGAGGTGGAGGAACGATTGTAGGAATCAAAGCAGATGAAGGACACCAGGACAACATGGTCAACTGAATCAACTAATCAGGGCTCTATGGGCTCACAGAAGCATGGGACTTGCAAGGGTCTCTTGCGAGTCTCATGTCCTCTGCATATAGGTTGTGCCGGTTAGTTTGGTGTTTCTGTGGGACTCCTACCAGTGGAGTGGATGTGTCTCTGACTCTTTTGCCTGCTCTTGGGACTCTTGCTTTTATTGGGTTATCCTTCCCTGCCTCTATATGAGAGGTTTGCTTTGTTTTATTGTATGTTGTTCTGTTGTGCTTGGTGTTGCCTCTTGGAAATCTTCTCCTATCTGAAGGGACATGGAGGGGGAGTAAATCTGAGGGAGCAATGAGGTGGGGGGGGACCTAGGAGTAGTTACAGGGAAAACTGTGGTCAGGATGTATTGTATGAGAGAAGAATCTGTTTTCAATAAACAAATAAATGTTAAGATAAAATAAGCAGATAGGAAAATCCCTGATATGACTTTATGAGGCAAGGAACCTCCAAAGATGTCACTGAGTTCCTTTTCTCTTAGCCATTTACTGCTGGGTATTCAGCCTATCCTTAAGAGTAGCTTGCTTCCAAAGTAAGACTCCCTTGGAGAAAAGTAAATTTCCATTTGCCAGTGGTTATTAATTGGAAATTGCTTCTTGTTTAGGGATGTGTCCATTTCTCCTTTCAGCTCTAGGACTCAGTCAGATACAGACCTGACCAAGCCCTGTGGGTTTGATCAAGTTGGTTTAGAGGGCCTTGTTTTCTTGATGCCTCTCTCTCATCTGACTCTTAGACTCTTTCCTCTGCTCTTTTCTGAGCCCAGATAGGAAGGTGGCATTGTGGCTTAGTGTTCCAAGGTCTCATTCTTTTCAGAAGGCCTGGTTATTGGTCTCTCTATTTGTTCTCATTGACTGCAGGAGGAAGATTCTCTGATGGTGACAGAGCAAGTCAGAATGTCATTAGGAGTCTTTTTTTCTTCGCTATTTTTTTTTAAGAACAGTAGTGGTTTTATTCTTGGTCCCTAAGCTAGTCTCAGGTTCTCGGTCATCCAGGCAGTGTCAGGTATGGGTGCTGTCTCCTGGGGAGGGCCCTAATGCAAATTAGATATTTGTTGGTTACTTCCACAAGCTTAGTGCCACCATCTTGCCCTCAGTTTGTAGAGAGCAACCTGTCTTGGCAACAGTCTAGGTTGCTCGGAGATTCCAACACGACTCCTTTGGCCAACAACTTAATTAAATGTAACCCAATCCTTATACTGGAAGCTTCATTTGGTGATAAGAGAAGGCCATTTGGGACTCTGTCTCCACCATTATTGGGCAATTTCATTTAGATTGCCTTCATGTAGGTATATATTTCAGGAAGCTTCTACTGTATTAGGTTTCCAGAGTACTTACCCCTCAAATGGCCCTTAATTTAAATTATTCTTTCCTGTATTTTCTCCCCAGACCCCTCTTCCCTCATCCTCTCTACTTTCATGATCATGATTTTTCTAAATGACTGAGTAATACTCCATTTTATAAATATACCATGCTTTTTATCCATTCTTCTGTTTAGAAAAATCTAGGTTGTTTATAATTTCTGACAGTTTTGAACAGGAAAGGAGTGAACATGGTTAAGCACACCTATTTCTGTGGGAGGATGAAGTGTTCTTTCTGACATGAAGGTATATGCCTCACTGATTTCAATACTCACTGTACAACCTTGCACTCTTACCAGTGGATGAGTATTCCCTTTACTCCACATCCATGCCAGCATGCACTGTCAAGTCACTTTTTTTTTTTTACTATTATCTTAGCTATTCTTATTGGTGTAAGATGAAATCTCCCAGTAGTTTTTATTTGTATTCCCCTACACTGGGGCATTGAACCCCCACAGGAACAAGGGCCTCTCCTCCCACTGATGTCCAACAAGGCCATCCTCTGCCACATACACAGCCTAAACCATGGGTCCCTCCATGTGCGCTCTTTGGTTGGTAGTCCCTAGGAGAGTCCCTAGGAGCTTTGGGACTCTGGCCAGGTGACACTGTTCCCCCTGCCCCACAGGGCTGCAAACCCCCTCAGCTCCTTCAGTCCCTTCTCCAACTCCTCCATCAGGGACTGTGCGCTCAGTCCAATCAATAGTTGGCTGCAAGAATCTGCCTCTGTATTTGTCAGGCTCTGGCAGAGCCTCTCAGGACACAGTCATATCAGACTCTTGTCAGAAAGCACTTCATGGCAACTGCAATAGTGTCCAGGTTTGGCGAATGTATATGGAATGGATCCCCAGGTGGGACTGTCTCTGAATGGCCTTTCCTTCAGTCTCTGCTCCTCATTTTGTCTCTATATTTCCTCTTGTGATTATTTGCCACACTGATGCCAGTAGAATCTGTGTGACAAGTTCCACAGACTGAGGCATTAGACTTCAAAAGAAGGAGGTCTCCTGGAACTGGTTGTAGAACTCTCGGCTGGAGCAAACATATTGAGCCGCAGTTCTCATGACATTTTTTTTTTCTGTTTTGTTTTCCTTCATTCTTTTCTTAGTTACAGGTTTCTGGTAGCCTACACCATGATCTTAAGCAAGAATAATGGGTATGAAACCATAACTAGAGATGGGGGTCACTAACATGACTTTATCTTCAGGGAAACCAATGCTTTACTTTTTAAATCATTTACAAAATTATTATGATAGATAAAAACCTTTCCCAACAATAAAATTTCATATGGCCACACATGTGTCATCAGAGGTGGGTTTTGGTATATGGTAAAGAAAGCCTTATTTAGAAAGAATTAAGATGGTTTAAATCTATTCATTGATGATTTATAAAAAATTCAGGGATTAGATGCTAAATAATAATTAACCATATGGGGCTGGAAAGTTAACTCAGCAAAGATTAAAATGTTCTTGGGAATATGCCATTAGCCTTGAAAGACTGCCCTATTGAATACATTCTTTTAGAACTGTTATATTTTGGTGACTTATTTTATTAATAATGATGTCACCTGTTCTGTTTGTGATTCACTGAACATGTAGTTTCAGAGTTGTGATGCTCAGATGATTTTCGTATTTTACTGTGCCAAATGATTTTTCTTGGTCCTAGTGATTGTTTCTCTGGATACAGTTTCTAAGACTTGTTATGTTTGGTTTTTAATGTACAAAATTTCCTGCTTGAGGGCTGCAAAAGACGCGCAGATTTAAACTACCTGTGTGCTTGTTTCTGTTTGTCACTACTGAATGCTCTCCACCTGGACTTCCAGAACCCTCATCCGAGGGACCCCCCATACCCAGCTTTCAGTTGTGCTGTCAAGATGCTAGTGTATGCTCTCTCCAGTTTATTTTGAGGGACATTAGAGTCGTGAGTTCTCCTATTAACACTTCTTTCATCGTGTCCCACAGGCTTTAGTATGTATGTTGTGGCTCCATTTTCATTAAATTCTAAAAAGTCTTATCTCTCTCTCTCTCTCTCTTCCTTCCTTGACCGAGTTATCATTGAGTAGAGCAGTGTTCAGCTTCCATGTGTATGTGGGCTTACTGTTGTTTTTGTTGTTACTGAGGACCAGCCTTAGACCATGGTGATCTGATAGGATGCATGGGATTATTTCAATCTTCTTGTATCTGTTGAGGCCTGTTTTGTGACTGATTATATGGTCAGTATTGGAGAACGTATCATGATGTGCTGAGAAGAAGGTATAGTCTTTTGTTTTAGGATGAAATGTTCTATAGGATATCTGTTAAATCCACTTGATTCATAATGTCTCTTAGATGTACTGTGTCTCTGTTTAGTTTGTGTTCCCATGATCTGGCCATTGATGAGAGAGGGGGTGTTGAAGTCTCCCACTATTATTGTGTGAGGTGCAATGTGTGCTTTGAGCTTTAGTAAAGTTTCGTTTATGAATGGGGTGCCCTTGCATTTGGAGCACAGGTGTTCAGAATTGAGAGTTCATCTTGGTAGATTTTTCTTTTGATGAGTATGAAGTGTACCTTCTTTTTTTTTGATAACATTTGGTTGAAAGTCAATTTTATTCAATATTAGAATGGCTACTCCAGCTTGTTTCTTGGGACCATTTGCTTGGAATACTGTTTTCCAGCCCTTTACTCGGAGGTACTATTTGTCTTTGTCACTAAGGTGCGTTTCCTGTTTACATATCCAGTCTGTTAGTCTGTGTGTCTTTATTGGGGGAATTGAGCCCATTGATGTTAAGAGATATTAAGGAATAGTGATTGTTTCTTCTTGTTATTTTTCTTGTTAGAGTTGGAATTATATTTGTGTGACTATCTTCTTTTGTGTTTGTTAAAAGGAGATTACTTTCTTGCTTTTTCTAGGGTGTAGTTTACCTCTTTGTGTTGGAGTTTTCCATCTATTATTGTTTGTAGGGCTGGATGTGTGGCAGGATATTGTATACATTTGTTTTTGTCATGGAATTCTCCATCTATAGTAATTGAGAATTTTGCTGGTTATAGAAGTCTGGGCTGACAATTGTGTTCTTTTAGGGTCTGTATGACATCTGCCCAGGATCTTCTAGCTTTCATAGTTTCTGATGAAAAGTCTGGTGTAATTCTGATAGGTCTGCCTTTATATGTTACTTGACTTTTTCCCTTAATGCTTTTAATATTCTTTCTTTGTTTTGTGCATTTTGTGTTTTCACTATTATGTGATAGGAGGACTTTCTTTTCAGTTCTAGTTTATTTGGAATTCTGTAGGCTTCTTCTATGTTCATGGGCATCTCTTTCTTTAGGTTAAGGAAGTTTTCTTCTGTAATTTTGTTGAAGATATTTACTGGCCCTTTAAGATGGCAATCTTCATTCTTTTCTATACCTATTCTCCTTATATTTGGTCTTCTCATTGTGTCCTAGATTTTCTGAATGTTTTGGGTTAGGAGCTTCTTGCATTTTTTCATTTTCTTTGGCTGTTGCCTCAATGTTTTCTATGGTATCTTCTGCACCTGAGATTCTCTCTTTTATCTCTTGTCTTCTGTTGGTGATGTTTACATCTAACACTTCTGATCTCTTTCCTAGGTTTACTATCTCCAGGGTTGTCTCCATTTGTGATTTCTTTATTGTTTCCATTTCTATTTTTAGATCCTGGATGGTTTTATTCAATTCCTTCACCTGCTTGGTTGTGTTTTCCTGTAATTCTTTAAGGGATTTTTGTGTTTCCTCTTTAAGGGTGTCTAGCTCTTTACCTGTGTTCTGTATTTCTTTAAGGGAGTTATTTATGCCCTCCTTAAAATCCTCTATCATCATCATGAGATGTGATTTTAAATCAGAATCCTGCTTTTCTCGTGTGTTGGGGGTATCAAGGGCTTGCTGTGATGGGAGAACTGGTTTCTGATGATGTCAAGTAGCCTTGGTTTCTGCTGCTTATGTTCTTGCCCTTGCTTCTTGCCATCTGGTTATCTCTGGTGTTAGGTGGTCTTGCTATCTCTGATTGTGGTTTGTCCCTCCTGCAAGCCTATGTGTCAGCACATCTGGGAGGCCAGTTCTTTCTGAGAGGAATTTGGGTATGGAGAGCTATGTCACAATAGTCAGTTCTGGGTGCAAAAACCAGAAGAATCCTGTACCAGGCTACTCCTTTGTTCCTGTGTCCTAAGGTCTCCAGGTTGGTCCCTTGGAGCAGAAGTGGTGGTCTTACCTGTGCTTCCAGATGTGTTAGCACTCCTGGGAGACCAGATCTTTCCCTGCAGTATTTGGGTATCATTTTATCTCTTCTTGAATGTGCCACATAAGTAGAAATAAATGGAGTCATGCTATTTTAAGTCTTAATTTTTTTCACTTAATATTGTACTGGTGGTTCATCTATGTTTGGAGTTTGCTCCTTCTTAGAATATAGTCAAGGAAAGTTTTCTTATATAAAAGATCTATGTGGGAAAATTTGGATAATCTCATTCCAGGTGTCTGTCTGTTTGTCTCACATTTTTTTTTTTCTTAGATACAGGGTCTCACTCTATAAACTTAGCTGGCCTAGAACTTGCTATGTAAATTAGGTTGACCATGAACTCAGATATATTAACCTGCCTCTACTTTCTGAGTGCTGGGATTTAGGAAAACCCAAACTGAAAGGATGCTGGAGAAGAAACATCAGTAACTCATATGAAACCCTCTGAGGAAAACTCCACCCACAGAATAGATCAACAAGATCACAGAGAGTTGTTGGGCCTGGTGGTGCAGGCACATGGAATCTTGCCAGGCTCTTATATCCAAACTCAGTTCCTTGTGACTAAACACTTTGCCTACAAAGCCATCTCAAAACCCCAGAAGGAAATTCTGTAAATTTAATTAAATTAAAGATCTAGCCAGGTGGGATTTGTATTTTTTTGGAGGAGACTTGTTATTTTGTTTTTTCATGTTGATATTTTCCTGTCTAGGCATTTGAGCATTTGGAGGTTTTTCCCCACCTCATTTTGTTGTTGTTCTAGTCACCTTCTTCTTTAAGATGGGAGTTTTGGCTGTTTTGTTGTGTCAACTTGACACAGGTTGGAGTTATCACAGAGAAAAGAGGAAATGCCTCCATGAGATCCAAGTAGAAGGCACTTTCTCAATTAGTGATCAAGGGGGGGCATTTTGGGTGGTGCCATCCCTGGGATGTTAGTCTTGGTTTCTATAATAAAGCAAGCTGAGCAAGGCAGAGGAAGCAAACCAATAAATAACATCAGCTCCTACTTCCTGACCTGCTTGAGTTCCAGTCCTGACTTCCTTTGGTGATGAACAGCAGTGTGAAAGTGTAAGCTGAATACACCCTTCTCCCCTCAACTTGCTTCTTGGTCATGATGTTTTGTGCAGGAATAGAAACCCTGACTAAGACTCTGTTGATGAGAGTGAGTCAGGATGATGATTTCCTTTGTCTAGTGCTTAGGGCCACAGACTCTCTCAGGATTTCTTCTACTCATCAGCTACAGTGTATTCAGTGGCTTGGCCAAGGAGTTTGGAGCACTCTTTTCCTTGGCAGTGTAGATTGGCTCTGGATTTCAGGTCTAGATAGAGAGAGCAGAGGATCCTTGTCAGATAGCTGATAAGGCTATGGGTTTCCAGGACACTGTAGTAAGCAAGTGGAGAGTCCTTGTAGTGACAGGGCAGCAGGTAGCAGTTTCTGGGAGCAGCCATGGGACTTGAGCATCTCAGATGGAAGGCTTAAGAGGGGAGGTGGAGGTGACCTGCCTGAGTCTCCAGGCTACTTGTGGTGTCTATAAAGTCCAGGGTATGGAGTTGTTTAGGAACTGGTGAATCTCAGAGTGGGAGGGAGAGGAAGTGACATTCACAGGCAAGTAGCCGTCTACTGATACTGGGAAAGGGAGAGTACATAGCTACCTGGATCTCCAAGTCGCAGGTTACATCTTGCTTGTGATTAGTATTTTATGACTTTCCAGACAATATGAGAGATTTATCTCTCTGCCTTATTATTAAAAATAATTTAAACTTTTTTCATGCTGAGGATTGAACCTGTGTGCTTTTCACATGATAGGCAACTACTCTTACACTGATCTATATCCCTAGACTCTATTATTATATGTTTTATTTTGAAATATATTAAAATCCCTATAATTTGTATTGGTTTAAACAGCTAATATCCACTTACATTTTACATACTTATCTTTTTAACTAATTTGTTCTGTGTCTTCCAATCTCATACTTTTCTCCAGGATCATTTTTCTTTAGCTTAAAGAATGTCCTCAAACATTTCAGATAAGTTATTTCATTATTTACATATTTTTCTTGTTCCGAAAACATTTACTGAAAATGATATTTCATCCTGTTTTAATGTTATTTTCTTTTTGAAAGATCTTTTCATAAGACAATTTTCTGCAATTTTCACTAGAATTTAAACAGTGTGTTTCTTGTATCCCAACTTATTCTATTTACATTTAAAATTATATAACAATTCCTATTGTTACATATTTTAAAACATTTGGGAGTACTTCTAGGTTACTTCCTTACCTGTACTGTGCTTGAGGTTCATTTATACATCTTGGATTTTTTTGTCACATTTTGAAAACTCTTCGCCATTGTTAGATTGCTCCATTCTCTCCTGGACTGGAACACAGCTCACCCATCCTGTCCATTCTTCTTGGCTTTTCTCTGCGTGGAGGTTTCTACATCTTCAGTTGACCTGTCTTTCTTCACACCCTTATCTTGTCTTCTGCCAGTTCAAGTGAGCTGTTAGGTCCATTTATAACTTTCTAACTCTAGAGTCAGTATCCTTTAGGTTAGAAAATCCACATGATTTGTCAAATTGTTTTCTGTTCATGTATTGTGTCCACGGTTCTCTTTTTTCCCTTTAATAAATATATCTACCATACCTATATAAAGTTCTTGTCTATGAATCCAAGTATCCAGTCCATCTCTCAGACATCCCTCATCTCTTTATATCACACATTCTTCATTACCTTTCTAAGACTAATTTTGTTAGTTTTCCTAATATGCTGAATAGGATGATTTCTAGCAGAGCCTAATGTTACCATGGTAGCAATGAATGAAGCCTGGAAAAAGAGCACTAAGATAGACATATAAAAGGATCCAGTTGGCAAAAAGACTAGAAACCCTTCCCCAACGAGGACTGTCCTCTGAGAGATTTCACCCAACAGCTGATGAAAACAGATACAGAGACCCACAACCAAATATTAGGCAGATCTCAGGGTATGTTGTGGAAGAGGGGGAGGAAGGATTTAAGGAGCCAGATGGATCAAGGGCACCACAAGAAATCTTACAGAATCACCTAACCTGGGCCCATAGGGGCTCACAGAGACTGAACCACTAACCAACAAGCTTGCATGGAATGAATCTAGGCCCCTACACATACAACAAATATCCAGCTTGGTCTTCATGTGGGAACCCTAACAACTGGAGCAGGAGCTGTCTCTGATTCCACTGCCTGCCTTTGGACCCCTATCCCCTAACTGGGATGCCTTGTCTAGGCTCAACAGGAAGAGATGCACCTAGTCCTACTGCAACTTGATAGGTCAAGGCAGATTGATATTCATGGGATGCCTCTACTTCTCTAAGGAGAAAGGGAAGAGGGATAGAAGGAATGGAAAGGAAAGGGGGGGATTGGAAGGAAAGGAGGGCGGGGAAGTGGTGATCGAGATGTAAAGTAAATAAAGCAAAACAAAATAAACAGAAAGTGACATAATGGAATGGTATGCTTATAAATATATATTTATTATATATTTTGTCTAGATTAAGTTCATTTTATTTTTATGCTAGACACAAGGACTAGACAAAGAGTGGCAAGACCCAAAAGATTTCAATACTTTTAAAGAACTTAAAACTGATAATTAAGAAAATGACACATGGTGGAGGGACAAGGACAGCAACCCACCCTCAAAACCTTTGACCAAAAATGTGTCCTGCCTATCAGATGTGAGGGACAAAGATAGAATGGAGATGGAAGGAATGGCCAACCGATGACTGATCCAACTTGAGACACATCCCATGGGCAAGAACCAATCTCTGACACTACTAATTATATTCTGTTATGCTTGAATCAGGAGCCTAGCAAAGGGTCCTCTGAGAGGCCCCACCCAGCAGCCCATAGAAACAGATCCAGAGACCCACAGCCAAATATTAGACAGAGATTGGCCAAAGAGTTAGGAGAAGGATTAGAAGACCCAAAGAGGATAGGGAAGACACAGGACGACCAACAGGATCAAATAACCTGGACTCTTGGAGGTTCCCAGAGACTGAATCACCAACCAAAGAGTGAGCATGGGCTGGACCTAGGGCACTCTCACATATTTAGCATGAATGCAGCATGGTGTTTATGCAGGTCCTCCAACAACTGAAGTGGAGGCTGTCCCTGAATCTGTTGCTTGCCTGTGTATACTGTTCTAAGTGGGGCCTTGTCTGGCCTCAATGAGAAAAGATTGCTTAGTCCTGTAGGGACTTGATAATAAAGAGTGATGGGGTTGGGGGGTGACACCAGGGTAGGGCTACCCTTCTCAGAGAAGGGAAGGGGGTAGGAGAGGATCTGTATGAGGGGGCAACCGGAGCAGAGGGGGCACTGATATTGGAGTACAAAGTGAAAAAATAAGTAAAAAATAATAAAAATGAGTGACATGTGTCCTATAGATTTGGATTGGAAAAGGAAGATGTAAATCACTCTAAGCTTGATTTCAGGTTTCTACAGACACACAAAGTAGCTTCTCTAACACCACTGCATTTAAAAGCTAGTTGGTCCTTGTTGCGGAAAATATTAAAAATGTGAGCCAGCACAGTTCCTGCAACAGGTCCCAGGACGTCACCCCACTGGGTCTTCTGTTTTCCTTGCTTTCACAATTATCGTAGCTCAAAGGAGTTGAAAATGAGAGTTTCATTGCATTTCATTGTGGAATACGGTGTTCTTTCATCCAACAACTTTCTAAGATCTACTTCACAAGTACCTACTCTGACTTGGGTTGTATACTACATATTAGGGATAAGGTGGTGACGAAGAAACTCTGTGCTCAGAGGTGGTGGGGATGGCTAGAACGTAAATAGTGATTTTAAAGTAAAGTTTGGTGATCCTGAAGTACCCCATCTAGGGATAGAGGAACAATGTGAAATGGTTATTTGAATCACGTCAATAAATAATGTTTGTAAGCTTTACCTAGAATGTAATTAGATGTTCACAGTGCCTTTGGCTATAGCCTTTTAATTTAGTTTTCTCCTTATAAAAATCTCTTTAGGAAGAGATGAGCATTTGATCTATTTTATGTTTTTTAATTATTTAATTTTTGAGATAATATAATGCTATTATTTTCCCCGTCCTTTCCTCCCTCCAAACTCTCCCATATAAGCTCCCTTGCTTTCTTTCAAGTTTACATGCATGTACCAACAATTAGTGAAAAATAAGAGCAATTGATTCTAACAATGACTAAATAAAAGACATACGTGCTTCAAAAGTGTATTTTGTTGGCACTGTCTGTCTGTCTGTCTGTGCCTGTCTGTCTGTCTCTGTTTTTTTCTGTCTCTCTCTGCCTATGTCTTTCTCTGTGTATGGGTTTGTACAGCTGGGTATATAGACATGTGTGTGCTGGTGTATTGGTGATCTCCTCAGTCACTCTTTACACTAGTTTTTGAGACAGGATCTGTCTCTGAACCTGGGCTCACAAATTTGGCTAGACTGGATGGCTGCCACGTTCTGGGGATGTTCCTGTCTCCACGGCCCAGCACTGGGATTACAGACACAGGTCACCAAGTCTGGCTCTTATTCAGCACTTCTGGAAATTCAAACTTATGTTTTCATGCTTGTGCAGCAAGCACTTTGTCCACTGGGGTATCTCCTCAGCTGTTTGTGTTATGGGGAATCTGCCAGGGAAGACTACTCAGACACAGGCTTAAGCCAATAGAAAGTCTTCAGCCAGCTGGTGACTACGTTGTGTGCTCTGGATCTCAGTGTATGCCTGGCCTTTCTTAAGGTGAGTGTTTAAGCATGAAAACCATGTCCTGAGTTTTCATATCTCAGTTGACAAAAACAGTTAGCCAGAGGATAATTAAAGAATCCAAAAGGCAAGATTAGTACATTTGGAGACCTTTCCAGAACTATGGATTTAGATGGAGTATTTTTTTGTTTTAGTTTTGGCTGTTGGTGCTCTCAGCGTGCTGAATTCAGGGTGGATTCTTGAATTCCCAAATTACGTCATGCAGTCAGTTGTGCGAAGAGATCAACTAAGATCTGTGTACCTGTAATATTGCTGGCATGCTTTGACCAATGTATAATATATGAGACTAATTATATAAAATAATTACTAATAATCTAACAGTGAACTTCAAATGAACTTGAATATCAAATCGTCAGGTATCTGGAGGGAAATGCCTAGCAGACTGTTCCTTGATTGAGTAGGGGCCCAGTAAATATCTGGAGTCTCGGTATGGCAAATTACCCAGACTTAAAATTAATTTAGAGTCTATTCTTCTATGACCTTACAACATGTTTAAAGTGTCACTATAGAGAACCTTCAGTATCATTCTGGATGAGTCATTTTATGTCAGTTCTTAATTCTCAGGCCTACCTACTCTTGTATCATCCAAGTATCACAGATATGAACCAGACATTGGCTATTGCTCTTGACCCTCTGAAGCAACTCATGACCTTCTACAGAAAAAGTTATCAGAGGAAGAAGAGAAGCAGAAGTTGAAACAAAACAGTGTGTGTGTGTGTGTGTGTGTGTGTGTGTGTGTGTGTATGTGTAATGAGAAAGGAGATTTTTTGGAACCTGCATATGCCCTTACAGTTGCTACAGTTAGCCTGAGGACTGACTGCACACAAAACCCTCTCTTGGTGTTTACACTATCTAACAGCAATTTTGTAGGAGGACACTATGATTATTCTCATTTATTAAAGAAGAAACTGAAGAGCAAGTTTTCGCTCTACAGCCTGTGGACCATATTCAGCCTGGATCCATAAATAATGCTTTATTGGGATATAGTCGTATCATTTGCAACTGTGGCTGCTTTCATACTATAATGTGGTTGCTGCAGAGACACGATGGTTTGTTAAGTATAAACTATTAACTACATGATCCTTTATATAAGAAGGGTTTGCTAACCCCTCAGTTGTTCAATGACATCTTTTTAGAATTAAATTAGGCTGGGATGTGACCCTGACTGACTGATCAGATGTTAGCTCCTGTAACCACGTGGTCATCTGCCTTAGGTCAAGATTATCTTCAGGGGCATGCACTGAGAAGGAGTCTCATTGTTAGTGAATTCAGGTTCTCTTTATCTTGGTTCCTCTTTTTCCCTCCCTCTCCCTATTTCTTTCTTGACAGTTTTATGTGGTTCAGCCTGGCCTTAAACTTTCTATGTCTGAGAATTGAACTCCTGATTCTCTTGTCTCTGCCTCCAATTCCTAGGATTACAGGTATATTCTATTACACTTGAGTTTTAAAATGCTTAGTGTTGTTCAACGAAGGATTTTGTGTTGTATTATCATTTTACATGGAATCCTGAAATGTACAGAACTGGTACTGCTTAATAAACAATGACTGTTTTGGAAGAATGGATGAGAAGGCTATCCCTTAACTTCTTCTTCTTTTTTTTTTATTCTATCTTTAAGCCTAGAAAGTGCTTATAGCTGGCAAGACTACTCACTAACTGCGCTCCTTTTTCCTGAGCCCCATCCTTAAGACACCCCAAGGGCATGGCCTCTGATGCCCTAATGAATCCACATAAGCTCCTCTGAACAAAGACTTCTGATGAGGAAGGTAGTCATATCTTTTCATTATACTTCTTTCTTTCTTCATCACCTTTTCAGAAATTATAAGTATCCTAGGTCATTAAATATACCACCAATTGCTTCTCAGCTAACTTATAATCTTTTAGAATTACAACTTTATGGTCCTCCCTTGCATATTTGCCTTATTCTTCACAGCTGTTAGTCATTATTGTTTTACTGGTCTTGACATAGTTTCTGTTTGTCCTGGTTAGTTTTTATTGTCAATTGACACAACCCAGAGTCAACTGGGAAGAGGAAATCTGAATTGAACAATTGATGCCATCAGGTTGGCCTGTGGTCATGCCGGTAAGAGGCTGTCTTGACTGATGATTAGTGTGTAGGAAGGCCCAGCCATTGTGGGCACAGCAATCCTAGGCAGGTAGTCAGAGGGTGTCCTGTGAAGCAGGCCCTGGTGGCTGTGCTATTGTTTGATAGTGGACTACTCATAAATTCATTTTAGCCTTACTAAAAACAGCTAGAATGTCAGACAGGAAAGGCCAGAAAGATGATACAATCTACAGTCATGTATTCTAAACCTATTCATGCCAGAGAACAACCTGGGATCTACAGGTGAGGAAAGTCCAAAGGACACCTAAGATGGTTTAAAATTTCAGATGGGTTATGTACTGGCTGGTTTTGTGTGCCAACTTGTCACAGGCTGGTGTTAACACAAAAAAGGAGCTTCAGTTGTGGAAGTGCCTCCATGAGATCCAGTGGTAAAGGATTTTCTCAATTAGTGATCAAGGGGGGAGGGACCATTGTGGGTGGTGCTATCCCCGGGCTTGCAGTCTTGGTTTCTATAAGAGAGCAGGCTGAGCAAGCCATGGGAAGCAAGCCAGTAAATAACATCCCTCCATGGTCTCTGCATCTGCTCCTGCTTCCTGATCTGCTTGAGTTCTAGTCCTTACTTCCTTTGGTGATCAACAGCAATGTGGAAAGTGTAAGCTGAATAAACCTATTGCTCCCCAACTTGCTTCTTGGTCATAACAGTTTTTTTGCTGGAATAGAAACCCTAAGACAGGTTATTACTTGGAGAAAGATTTATTATCAGTATTGAACTGTGGCAAATGGGCAGAGGCTCAAAATAATGAGGACACATTTCTGAACATAGGGTCTCAGAAGAGTAGGATGATAATATCTTGGGAACACGTTGTTTTTTTTTCCCCTGAGAGATACTAGAGCAGAAGATGAAAAGCCAGTGGAGCAGGGGTATTTGTACAAGGAAGAAGATTTCTCCCAAAGATGCAAGTCTCAGCGAGATATACATGCAATGTGCTGCGGTCCCTTACCCTAACCTATAGTTACTTCTGGGTGATAAAAGGCCTCCATACAAGCAGAGGCTGTGGATATGGAGCACTGCTCTCTGCCTTCTGTCCAGAATATGCTTCAGGTAAGAGGGGATTGGGTTCTAGGGTTGCTTTCCACTTTCTCTGAAGCATATTCTCTGGTATGAATCAGAGCTGCCACCATGCGCCATCCTAACCTGGTTTGGCCTATTACACCACCAAACTGAGGAAGACAGGAAATCAGTAGTCTGTGTTTCCACTGCCTTCGATGGGGCTGAAGGCCTAGCTAAATCACCAATTCTAAAGCTCTGGCCTCTGTAATATCCTCATAGCTTATACTCAGGGAAGCATGGAGGAAAGATGAGCTAAGGGTCAGGGGCTCTAACTCCCATGCAGCTGCCAGCTAGCCTCAGTTGGCATCTATGGCTAACTCACAGCTGTTCCACCTCGGTCTATGAGAGCTGCTACTGTCTTGAGGGCTTTCTTTCCAGGTCATGAAGCATCCATTTGGCACTGTTTACTACGCATAAAAGTCAGGGCTGTCTGCACTGCAGTGGCCATGTTGGAAGCATGCTCACATGGTTAAGCATCAAGACTGCACAGGAGATGCCCAGAGGGTACCCAGCCAAACCTCCAGAGGTTGTGGAAGACCCTCATGGCTTCCAGAGAAGGCCCAGCCAAACCTCCAGAGGTTGAGGAAGACTCCAATGATTTATTTCTAGAAGTAATGTCAAAGGACACCCGGCAAATCAGAAAAGAAGCCAAGCTAATAAAAGTAAGGTAAAGGATTAATGAATGGTATTATGGAAGAAGAAGAACTTAGAAGGAAATGGAAGGGAAGGAAAAGATAGCAAAGGTAGAGGCCCCAGAGCAGAAGGAGAAAGACTTGAGAGAGAGCATGAGGAAGAGAAGGGATAGTGAGAAGAGAGAAGAGGTGAGGAGGAGTAATCAGGAAAGAGAGTGAGGAGAGGTGTGGGAGTAGAGCAAGTTCTGTGGGAGGAGGGTTGTACTCCTGTGTAGGGTCTGTGCTTCTTTACCAGCAGGGGCTTCAGAAATAATTGTTTCTAAAGGGAGGAAAGGAAGAGAGTTAGAGAGGAGAGATGGAGTAGGGCAAATAGGACAAAGAACGAAGAAGGAGGAAAGAAAGAGTGAATAAATGCATAAGTAAGCCCCAAGTGAGTAAGAGGAAAGAGTACTGTGAATGGAGATAGGGTAGGGTAGGTGCTTCTATAACGGCCATCTTCTTTTTGATCACAGGACTTCACTCAGCGCCCCCTGGTGGTAGTTTTGGGTTTATCTGTTTGTAAGGATTTCTCCAATGGTTTTGTGACAGGGCTAGTGTTCTGGGAAGCTATAAACTGGCAGATTTGTTTCACCCCTCTCATTTTTATGCTGTGTTACTGACAGCCACGGACTCTCGGTGGCCTTTAGAGCAGAGCCCCTAATCAGTAGTTTGATGCTTAGTGTCTATTTCTTTCCACTTGTAAGTATGGGAATGAAGGCTAAGCAGTGTCTGGGTTAATTTACTAGACGTATCCTGGATGGGGAGACCTTTGGACACAGTCTTGCCTTTGCTTACAGCTCATTTCTTCACACACATGACCTTATTTCTGTGACAGAGAGGAGGGAGGCAGGCAATGCTGTGTCGTGATCACACTTACTTTACTTATGGCACCAGGAGAGCTCACCCCAGCAAACAGCACAGTCAGGACACACGTGGGGCTCCTCCTGCTTTCAATTCCATGCCTTAGATTAGACCACTCCCTTCTCCAGACACTCACTGCATGAGCCCATGGCTCTCACCCAGAAGCAGAACCCTGTCTTCTCTTGCTGTTACACATCTGGGGTACCACACAAGTTCCCTATAGTACACAGGGTTCTCTACAGAAACAGAATTTATACAATATATCTATGTATCTATGTATCTATACATCAGAATAATTTATAGGCTTAACGGCTATGGTCCAGCTACTCCAGCAATGGTTGTGTTGTGTTTTATGAAATGTGGTATAATGTGGTAGGAGGGAGCACCTCAGCAGGCCCATGCCAAGTTGTCCCTCTGAGGAATCAGCCACATGACAGGTCTAGAATAAAAAGGAGTTTATTTGAGGGAAGGGTAGGGACCTGGAGAGGAAGTATAGGTGGAGAAAGGAGAGAAACGGAAAAAGATAGAAAGAGAGAAGAAAGAGGAAGAGTGAAAGAGGCTGGTTGGGAAACTTTCAGGCTCAACCTTACCAGTTCTTCTGCCTGGTGGTGGCAGGGTCCACTTGCCCCACACACGTGGGAGAAAGAGTGGGGGAGAGAAAGTGGTATCAGGCTGTCTTCTTTTATGTGTGGCTCCAGGATTGTGCCTTCTGGGCAGATAAGATAGGAAGATGTTGCTAGGTAGGTATTGGGCAGAACCTAGAGGAATTGCTAACATCCTCTATTTTTATTTAATTAAAAGTTTGGAACTAGAGAAGGGTGGGGCAGGAGTAAGTCTGTTGTATTCTTTAACTACTTCCTGCTGTGCTGATTTTGGGGCAATATTTGCCTTTGGGAAATGTAAGAAAATTGGGATGCTGACCAAGTTTTGGGAGAGCTGGCCATTTCATTGTTTCCAGGGTTTGTGGGACCACCTGTGTTTAGGAATGGGCAGGCCCAGTAGAAGCATCTGTGAAGATAGCCTGGAGCACCTGTGGGTTGCCTCTTTGGTAGATTTTGAATATACACCTGACCTTGGCAGGATGCTGAAACACATATCCACATTAGAAGTAGAAAGTAAAGTAGGGGTGAGAGAAAAACTTTCCTTGAGTGTACATTTGAAACCTTTAGGCCCGTGGTGGTCTTGGTGCTTGGGGGAGGGAAATCCCAAAACCATGGAATCGTGAGAAATTCTGCCCTCTGAAATAGGCAACAAGTGGGGAATTAAGCTATTGATCAACACGGGTACTTATCCAGATGAAGTTCACTTGACCCATTCCAGGTAGACTGAATGGGTTTCCTGAAGCTTTTAAGAATCTTTTACAAAAGAGATAAATTTGTTAACAGCGTGAACATCCTTTAAGGTGAACTCGGGGAAGAATAATGAGTAATATCTTTAGGCCTATATTTAAAAGACAACCAAAAGAAACTTAAAATCTTGAACTTGTGCTTATGAAAGTGGATCATATTGTGGAATGTTTTATCACAGGCTAATTTATCAGAACTCCATTGATTAGTATTAAAATTCTGCACTTTTGAAGTATCAATATAACAGTGGCATAGTGAGGAGAAGAAATCTGAAGCATTTTTGTACCTTAAATTATTTTTTTATCACCATCCAAATTTTTATGTCCTCCAACCTTTATATCTTACAATTATCAACCTCAAAACTCTTTCCCAGACCCTCAAATATTTTCTTAGGTCCTCATAACTTACATAAACTTTACATCTGAAACATATGTATCTTTTATCATGAAGCTTGTGAATAAGACAAACCTGTTTGTGTTTTTGATAAGAGATTTGGTAGTCTTAATTAGCTACTAAATTGACTAATGAACTAACCTGGTGGTAGACCTTGGGATAAGGAGCTGGTTGTCTGTTCTCTAGCTGTCAAGCTAGAGTTAGCTATCAATGTAGTCAGAAATCTGAGAAGGATAAATTACAGTCTTGATGTCATAATGATTAAAATGACCAAAGATAGTCTGTAGTCTATCACATAAACAGTTCCCACAGGTTCCAGTGGTCTCCATTGCAGCTTAGGCAGAGTCATTCTGGCCATCGGGCCGCAGAAGATGGGAGACTTTTTTTGTGTGTGTGTGGAAGAGGAACATGGGATTTTTTTAATGTGGAAGATGAACATGGGAGAGATGAGCTCATCTTGTCTTTAGCAATATGAGACATTCAATTCTCTAGGTAACCTCTGTTTGTCCACAGTTCAGGTCAAGTCCTGGCAGTAGGTTAGGCATTGAGGCAGTGCCACCCAGTGGTTGGTATACCACAATACACGTAGAGTCCTTTTCACTGTGCCCATATCTTCTTGGAGGCCTTGGGGTGTCACTGTTAGGATTTTGGGGTCTGCTATACCACCCCTGTGCATATACCCAGAGGATTCCCCAGCATGCAATAAGAACTCATGGTCCACTATGTTCATAGCAGCCCTATTTATAATAGTCAGAAGCTGGAAAGAACCCAGATGTCCCTCAACAGAGGAATGGATACAGAAAATCTGGTTTATATATACAACGGAGTACTATTCAGCCATTAGAAACAATGAATTCATGAAATTCTTAGACAAATGGATGGAACTGGAGGACATCACCCTAAATGAGGTAACCCAGTCTCAAAAGAACACTCATAGTATGCACTCACTGATAAACAGATATTAGCCTAGAAGCTTGGAATACCCAAGACACAATTCACATGCTAAATGATGCCCAAGAAGAATGAAGGAGTGGCCCCTGGTCCTGGAAAGGCTCAGTGAAGCAGTGTCAGGGAATACCAGGACAGGGAAGTGGGAAGGGGTGGATTGAGGAACAGGGGGAGGGAAGAGGGCTTATGGGACTTTTGGGGAGGAGGGATCCAGGAAAGGGAAAATTACTTGAAATGTAAATAAAGAATATATCAAATAAAAAATAAATTGAAAAAAAGAAGGAATGATTTCAAAAAAAAAGGATTTGGGGATCTCTGTCACAATAAGTGTAAACATTTAATGCTGCATGCAGCAGATCTCTGACAGGATTGAGGTCTAGTTATCTGCTTTTTAATTATCTTCTCTAGCTGGACCTAGTAGACATAAAGCAGGAGGGTAAAGCTTAACATTGTGATTAGCTGCACTGGCTCTTAGCATGGCTTTATATTCCTGAACATATTTAGGGATATGGTTATTTATAAGGCTACTGTATTTAATTGTAGTAATTGTTATGAGACTAGAACTGTTACAGTGGCTTTTGAGATTAAAGCCTGGTAGGTCTTAGCCTTATAAAAATCATGATTTTGAATTGAAGTTCTTTTAGTATCAAAACAAAACTTTTAAATTTATAAACATAGTTCATAAAAAGACTGGGAACCTTTGACCTTTATATATTGTATCATTATAAAAGTCTATAGTTTATAAAATATAAGCTACATTATTTCATAATGTAGCTTATAAAACTTGTAAAAATAAGGCTACATTATAACATTAACAAAAACAAGGCTAAACATATCTTTAAGGCAGTGATCTTTAACTTTTTTTAATGTTGTAAACCTCTAAATTAATATTAATAATCTATCTTTTAAAGGGTAAAAACATAGAGCAACATTTTAACATTTTAACATTTAATATTTATAAAGACAGAATAGAAACCTTATGAAAATCTTATCTCAATTGAAAGTATCTCTGGGAATTAGTTTTTCTGGTTTGCTCTGGTCAGATGTTGCTGCCCTTAAGCAAGATGATGGTGAAGACAGGGTTTTCCATAACAAAGATGGCTGCTAGTCATGCCACTGCCCTCAATCAAAATGCTGATTGAAACTAGGACTTCCCACCACAGAGCTGGCTACTAGTCAGCTACCCTTAACCAAGATGGCACTGAAGCTATAGCTCTGCCTTTTCGAGCCCTTAGTTAAGACAGCAACTGAGTCAAAGGTTGATTACATCCCAGAATGGAATATCTTATGATTTAAGATTACCTGAGCATAGATTTCTAATTACTATATTGACCCTGGATTTTAATTGTTGCTTAATACCATGTGGTCATCTTATGATATTAAAGTCATATGGCAAGAGCCTGGTGGTGAAGCAGGTCTGCCTCTCCTCCCTCCACTGTGAAAAGGTGTAGAGCCTACTTTTACCCCTCCAGCCCTGAGTCTGGAACTGGTTCCCCTAGCCCTCATTGTGCCCTCTGCCCAGTGCCCAGCAGTTGACTCAGAACTGGTGTAGACCAAGGAATCCAGCTCTTTAACTAAAAAAAAAATATTTTTGAGAGAAGAATGTAGAGATAAATGATTTTTAGGAAGTAGATGTTTAAGAGTAGGCAGAAAGAGTTTAGTATAAAAGGTGTTTGAATCATTTGAGGTGAGAATTTGGAAAGCAGAAATAAAATATGCAAGAAAGCAGCCAGTGTGTGCAGTCTAGAGGAAGGAAAGGCAGAAGAAGGGGTGGGGGCAGGGTGGCCAGAGGTAGCAAGAACAGTTCTGTCATATCCCACCAAGAGAAGGGGAGAGTGGTGAATTTGTTAATACTTACCAGATTGATGGGCATTTACATGAGTGGGGAACAAGCCAATAGTCTGTGTCTGAGGTGTCCCAGAAACACAGATGTGGCCAGACATCTGTGTGGTTCAAATCCTCTGTTCAGGCCATGGCGAGAATATAGGAGGGACAGGGCAGAAAACAGGCACCTGTGGTCTACCTAGTGCCAGGTTTTTTGAGACAAAGAGAGAAAGGAACTGGGCTGTGGAAAAGAAAGAGTCCCAGAGGGAGCACAAACTCATCAATTGATCACTGTGTGGAGAAGGTCCAAGAATCCAGTAGTTATTCCTTCTTCCATGTCCTTTATAAGGACTACCAGCAGAATACGTGGCCCAGATTAAATGCAGATTCTCCCATCTTGAAAGATTTAATTAAGAAAAAAAAATCACTCACAGGCATTTTAGTTGATTCCAGATGTGGTCAGGTTGACAATGCAGAATAGCTGCCCATGACTCTATTTAACCTGCTCAGAGGCGTCATGGGGCTGCTGAGGCAGGCTGGTCAGGTGTACATTTCCTCTGCACCCCACCTGCTCAAAGTAGACCCAGGGAAGGGGGAAACAGGGAGCTCTGCTCCTTTCCTTTTCCTGATTTATGCTACTTTCTCAACCAATGATCCAGACAATTGAAAAACCAGAACCCACCATTCTCTGAAAAAAGTAGAAAAACGGGGCAAAGTGGGAGAATTGCAGCCTGACAACGCAGCCTAGACAGATGGAATTTCTCTTCTGTCCAACACTGACCCAGGAGACTTTAAACATTTTTTTTTTTGCTCAGTCTTTTTTAGAAGGATTAAAGGCAGCTCCTAAAAACATTTCCCTTTTCACTCAGTCAGCACCAAATGTTCAAAAATGTTTTAAGTGTTAGAAAAATTTAAAGGTGTAAATAGGTCCCAGTTGCCAGAAGTAGCTCAAATGGTATTTAACAGCAGAATCAATTGAGAGATGAAAACCTTTTTTATAAACTGAGAGCCATCATTGCCTTTTCTGATGAACAGAAACAGACTTACAGATAGATACCCAGACAATTTTTGATGTTTTGCTCTGTTTCTGAAGAGTATCTCCTAGCTAAAATTACTGCCCTCAATCAAAAGATACAGTTGCACTATCAGATTTACAACAAAGATTCTCAAGGGTATGGGCAGACTCCCCCCGCCCCCCCCCCCAAGACTGGTCCAACACCAAGGTACTATGATTGTTCAACTAAATAGTACAGCTACCTCCATTCAGTTGGAGGTTCCCAGTGGTCCTGGAAGTAACAGGGGAAATTTCAGTCCACGTTGCCTGGCTTAGAGAGACAGGCATCCGGGTGCTCTGCAATCACCTTGGAATATAGCTCTTCTGCTTGTGAAGAAGGCTGGGATCTCTGATTCTCATGGTTCTAATTCCTCTAGAGAAACAGGTAAATACTGTCTTGGACCTAAAAGATCTGTTCTTCAGCCTCACACTGGCAGAGGATAGCCCACCCATCTTTGGTTTGAATGGACAGACCCATAGGGAGGTTACAGTAGGCAACAAACCTGGACTAGGTTGCCCCAAGAATTTAAAACTTTCCAACACTATTTGATGAGACAATAAATGCTGACCTCTAGTTCTTCCAACAGAGGTTTCCTGGAACCATACTCTTATATAGTATGTAAATTACCTTCTCCTAGCCTCTAAACTTAAAATAAATTATAAAAATTCCCACTGGACTTCTCTAAGAGTTATAAATCTTGGTACACTATGTTGGCTAAGAAAGCCCACTTTGCTTCTTGTTGGGGACTGGTTCTAATGCTTTGTCTTAATTTGGCTCCCCAAAGCTAAGCTTCCAGTCCCTGGTCCCAGCAGGCTTCAACTGATAATAAAGAATTGCTGTACAGCCAAGGGTTGGTCAGAGAAACAGAGGTGGAACTTTTAGATTGAGGAGCAAGGAATAGAGGGTGAGGAAGAGATAGAAGACTTACATGTTTCACTGACATGTAAGCATCAGGGTAAGTGGCCACAGCGGCCGTTTCCTTGCTTGGGTCTGGGGCAGCAGAAATGAAATATAGATTTTAAAAGGTGTTAACTCAGGAATACCAGAGGGGAGTATGTGCTAGCCAAAAATAATGCTGTGTGTGTGTGTGTGTGTGTGTGTGTGTGTGTGTGTGTGTGTGTGTGTGTCTTTCATTAATGTATCGAGAGAGCTCTGGCAGGTGGCTAGAACCTTGATCACCTGACAGGAGCTCTAAGCAGATTATTAACTGCTACAGATGGTGCGAAACGTGGTAGGGAAGAACTCACTATTAAAAATTATTTAGAGATTCTCAGATGTAATACACACACCCACACACACACACCCACACACATGGTATGGTATAAGATTAGAAGGGAGAATTGGCTTCTTAGCAGGTTAGAGATTTTGCCTGAGCCACATGGGATTTCTTCCCATGGTTCAGAACTATACCAAGAGTTTAAGCACGAAGGTGATGGGAGACCCTGCTATGCAAACAGAGTGGTTGTTCAGCGGCAGAGGTAGGGAGGGAGGGAGAGAGGGACGGAGGGAGGGAGGGAGGGAGGGAGGGAGGGAGAGAGGGACGGAGGGAGGGAGGGAGGGGGAGCTGCCTACCTTTCACAACTGTATAAAGAAGAGAGATGAGTGAAATTTGATTTAATAGTTTTTAAGGATAGAAGGGAGTATTACTGGCTATTGTTTAAATGTTTTTAAATATACATGGAATAAAGAAGTCTGGGTCTTTGATCTAAATTTTGGAAACAAAGGCACACAGAAATAGAAAGGAGAATTAATGAAAAAAATGTATTAAAGAAAATTTAAAAAGGTCTATGTCAGGGCAAAAACTCAGATTCTTTTGAACATGGTCTACATGGAAATTCTAGGATTCTTCAACCTAGTATGATAAATTTAGAGTCTGGAAATAGGCTTACATGATAAGTAGAAAGGAATTTAATTAAAGTTAAATAGGTGACTAGATATATTGAGGCTTTTGATCTTAAATTATAGGTCAAAGAGCAGGGGATAAGTGGAAAATTTATCTCAGATAATAGAAGCTTGTGTTAATGCAAGTTATATAAAGAGAAAGGGGACATATGTACCCATAGAGATATTAATCGCCATATTAGGGAGAATTTAAGTGTACAAATTAATAAATAACTTAGGCCTTGATCTCATGTAAGTCAGGTCAGGAGATAGTGGAAGAGCACTACTATTTCAATAGATAATAATATTTGTTTAGATTTTTTCTTTTTTCTAAAGAAGGATGTAAGAAACATACAATATATTGTTACGGTCATCACCTAACAAAGAGAAAATTCAATTTGGAACAGAAGTATCCACCCAACATCTATTCATGTCATAGATGCCACCTGTAACATTTAGTTCTAGAATCAAATGAGAGGAAAAACTATAGAAAAAATCAAAATCACAAGACCATGTTTTACTTATTAACAATAACAGAATTTACATACAGTGAAGTCTGGACCTTAGAAAAGAATCTTTTCCTATCATTTTGGCAAAACTGAGTAATTCCTTACTACATTTCAAATCTGCTTTTTAAAAATTAATTCATTTATTTACATTTCAAATGTTGTCCACCTTCCTGGTCTCCCCTCTGCAACCCCCCACCCCATTCTCCTCCCCTTTGCCTCTAAGAAGGTGCTCCCCTACCTACTGACTCCTGGCTCACCCCTCCAACATCCCTCTTTGCTGGGCTAACAAGCCTGCACAGGACCAAGCTCCTCTCCTCCCACTGATTTCAGATAAGGCAATCCTCTGCTACACATATATCAGGGGCCGTGGACGCACCCATGTATACTCTTTGGTTGGTGGTTTAGTCCCTGGGAGCTCAGAGATGGGGGTCCTGCTAGTTGATATTGTTGTTCTTCCTATGGGGTTGCAATCCCCTTCAGCTCCTTCAGTCCTTCCCCTAACTCTTCCATTAGGGTCCCTGGGCTCAGTCCAATGGTTGACTGTTAGTATCTGCATCTGTCTTAAGTCAGGTGCTGACAGAACCTCTCAGGAAACAGCTATATTAGGCTCCTGTCTGCAAGCACTTCTCGGTATCATCAATAGGGCTGCGGTTTTGTGTTTACAGATGGGATGGATCCCAAGGTAGGGCAGTATTTGGATGGCCTTTCCTTCAGTCTCTGCTCCACACTTTGTCTCCATATTTCCTCCTGTGAGTATTTTGTTTACTCTTCTAAGAAGCACTGAAGCATCCACACTTTGGTCTTCCTTCTTCTTGAGTTTCATGTGGTCTGTGAATTGTATCTTGGGTATTCCAAACTTTTGGGCTAATATTCATTTACTAGTGAGTGCATACCATGTGTGTTATTTTGCGACTGAGTTACTCAGGATATTTTCAGGTTCCATCCATTTGCCTGTGCATTTAATGAAGTCGTTTTTAATAGCTGAGTAGTATTCCATTGTGTAAATGTATCACATTTTCTGTATCCATTTCTCTGTTGAAGAACATCTGGATTCTTTTCAGCTTCTGGCTATTATAAATAAGGCTGCTATGAACATAGTAGAGCATGTGTTCTTGTTATATATTGGAGAATCTTTTGGGTATATGTCCAGTAGTGGTATAGCTGGGTTTTCAGGTAGAACTATCCCCAATTTTCTGAGGAACCACCAGACTGATTTCCAAAGTGATTGTACCAGTTTGAAATCCTACCAGCAATGGAGGACTGTGTTCTTCTTTCTCCATATCCTTGCCAGCATCTGCTGTTGCCTGAGTTTTTTATCTTAGCCATTCTGATTGGTGTAAGGTGGAATCTCAGGGTCATTTTGATTTGTATTTCCCTGATGACTAATGATATTGAATATTTCTTTAAGTTCTTTTCAGCCATTCAAGATTCCTCAGTTGAGAATTCTTTGTTTAGCTGTACCCTTCCCTCAGCCTTGAGCTGGACCTTGTTTGCCACATTCGCTTAGCTGTCCTAGGTGAAGTCTATTGTTCTGCCACATCTGCAGCTTCTTGCAAGAAGCCACGACCTGCTGAGAAGCTGAGCTTGATTTTCTGATGAAATCCTGGCAAAGGGGGGATGGGCTTTTTCCTATATATTTCAGAGTTAAGATATTAAACATTGGGCCTTGATCAGAACTTTGTCTTGGCTTCATTATTTCTCTTGTCAGTCTGTTCTCTTTCAGCCCCAGCTCTCCTCCCAGGTGTACCCAGTTTGACCATAGCTGCTGAACAGCTACATTTAGTTCTGTACACCATTTTTTAATTGAGTATTTTTGTTTTTGGGTGTTTAACCTATTGTGTTCTTTATATATTTTGGATATTAGCTCTCTACCAGATGTAGGACCTTGTCCCAATCTGTAGGTTGCTGTTTTTTCCTATTGACAGTGTCCTTTGTCTTACAGAAGCTTTTCAGTTTCATGAGGTCCTATTTGTCAATTGTGCATCTTAGAGCCTGAGCCATTGTCTCTTTCCTAAGTTTTCTTGTATTAGAGTCATCACAACTGCTTTATGTGGATGTCCTTGAGACGCTTGGACTCGAGCTTTGTAAAAGGAGATTAAAAATGTATCAACTTGCATTCTTCTATGTAGACCTCCAATTAGACCAGCACTATTTGTTAAAAATGCTGCTTTTTTTCCACTCTATGGTTTTGGCTTCTTTTTCAAAGATCAAGTGTGTGGGTTTATTTCTGGGTCTCTGATTCTATTCCATTGATCAACCTGTCTGTCTCTGTACCAATACCATCGTGTCTTTATCACTATTGCTTTGTGGTACAGCTTGACTTCAGGCATGGTGATTTCCCCCAAAGTTCTTTTATTGTTGAGAATTGTTTGGCTATCCTGGGTTTTTGTTTTTCCATATGAAGTTGAGAACATCTCTTTCCATATCTGTGAAAAATTGTGTTGGAATTTTGATGGGGATTGCATTGAATCTGTAGATTGCTTTTGGTAGGATGGTCATTTACATTATGTTAATACTAACTATCCATGAGCATGGGAGATCTTTCCATCTTCTGAGGTCTTCTTCGATTTCTTTTCTTCAGGAATTGAAATTTTTGTTGTTCAGATCTTTCATTTACTTGGTGATATTTTATACTACTTGTGGCTATTGTAAAAGGTGTTGTTTCCCAAATTTCTTTCTTAGCCTCTTTATTATTTGTATAAAGGAAGGCTACTGATTTGTTGGAGTTAATTTTATATTCTGCCACTTTGCTGAAGTTGTTTATTAGGTGTAGGAGTTTTCTGGTAGAATTTTTGGGGTCAGTTATGCATATCATCATATCATCTGTCAATAGTGAGTGATACCTTGACTTCCTTTCTGGTTTGTATTGTAAGACTAGAGGGAGTCTTAACGTACCAGAGAGACCCCCTGAGTGGACCACTCAGAGATGGGAATCAATGCAAAAAACAAGAGGATTTTTATTTATTATACAGCATGCTGGGGCCACCCTGCACATGGAGACAGAACAATACACACTCCGGGCTACTCAGGACTTTGGGCCTTTTATACAGTTCTTGGGGCAGCCGCCATTAGGCACAATGTGATTGGAAGAACAGTGTTACCTTTAAACTAATTGGTTGTTAGGGGATGAGGTAGGTGGCCAATGGACTCTGGGCCTTTTCTAGCTGCAGGGTCCCTTTGACCTCCTTCTGTTGTCTAATTGCTTTAGTGAGAACTTTGAGAAGTAGGATTAACAGCCAGGAGTAAGATCAAAGCAGATTAACTATTGATCTCAACAGTTTTCTGTCTTGGTTACCAGCAGAAGGGAGGAAAAAGGATCCTGTTTCAGAATAGTATTGGTACTATCCTTCAGATTCTGATTCCAAAGACAGGTTTGAGTGTTCCTAGGTACAGCTAGGTATTGCTGCTTCTGGAAATAGATTTATGGAAATATCAAGGCTTCTATACACCAGTGAAAGGAAGAAGGCACTGACTGAGCCCCTAATTTTGACTGAGACTAAACAAAAGAGACTTAAGGCTTTAAAAGCAGCTCTGATTTTGGCTCCAGCCTTGGAAATTGCAGATATCTTAAAACCTTGTCATCTGTTTGTCCATGAAACAAAATACATTACAAAGAGGTTCTAATGGAAACTTTTGGGCTATGAAATACCCTGTGACATACTTGTTCCAACAATTGTACTCTGTAGCCACAGGAAGGCATACCTTTTTAAGAACTATGTTGGCTAGTGCTAATCTAATGGAAACAACAACAATAACAACAGCAAACAAATTAGCTCTGGGTCAGGATCTTCTACCTCACAGCATCCCATGCCTTTGAGGCCCTCCTCCAAGGTATACCAGAACTCTGGCTGTCTAAAGCCTGAGTAACCCAGGCCTTACTTCTGGACCACCCTCGAGTCTGCTTTGAAAAACCTATTGCTGTTAGTCCTGCTACCCTCTTGTCTGATGACAGCTCACAGGTGCTCATTCATACTGACATGAGGTGAAAGATGAACCAGATATGAGGGAGCAACAGCAATTTACTATAAATTAACCGAAACAATTTGGGCCCAACCTCAGTCCAGAGCATAAAGCTGATCAGTCTGGCCCTGAGAAGCCTACCCCTGTTGTACCTTGCTACTAAGGTTAGAGTCTACCATTTCCAGACAGCTTTCCTGGGCTCTGTCCAAAATGGAGGACTTCCATTTCTTAGCAGGGCTTCCTCTTTTCTTCCTGATCTGGGGAGCCTAACCCTTAATTTTCTACCTAAGGAATGTCAAGAAGTCCTTGGCAAAATTACAGGTTCAACTTCCTCTCTCCAGATAAGAACCTGTTTAGCAAGTACCTGAGATCCCCAGGAATGCCTCTCCATGCAAATGAAGTATTCCTAGAACCTTAAGCTTCAGCCAATGAAACTTCACCCTAAGAAGAATCTTCTCCTGCTCACCAAAATTTATATATATACCTTGATTTACCCTGACTAAAGTATGTGTGCACAAGATGCTTCATTGAATATCATCTAAGAGAGCTATAATGCTATAATCCTGGGAGAAACTCCTCCATACCTCACATCCCCTGCTGGGTCAGGATGTGCAGCTGTGGCTGAACACCCCGAGGGAAGAAGCCGACTGTGAATATAGCTCTGCTCCATCCTTTGCTGCCTGGTATACAGCAGTGCCTGGACACCCTGAGGGAAAAAGCGAAACCCAGAACCACATGCCACCATTTACATGGACACTCACTATGATTTACTTCCATACATGCCCACAGTATGATCTATAGAAAAAGAGGGCCTCTCACCATGAAAGGGGGGTGTGGTCCATGAAGGACATTATTTTGCTTTCCCCTTGAATTGCTGTCCTCCATTGCTGAGGATATCCAAATGATGAATTTCCTAATGCAAGAGGTAACCAGGCTACTGATCTGGTTGCCTGAAAAATGGCCCCTAAGATCAATGGGGTCTATTCATATTCTGGGGACGTACCCTTTCCTGGTGTTGCCTGAGACCCCATAGTAAAACCAAGATAAAATAGAGGCATAATGAACAAAGTTGGTTGGTCTTCATCTGAGTTAGCAAAGTAAAGATTTTAGAACCAGGCCCTCCTAGACCCAAGTTAGGCCCCAGTGTCTTCCTAAGACTCTTAACTGAAGTTACCAGAAGAAAGGCTACAACTACATTAAACATTCTGCATGGCTGACTGGCTGTTTAGAATCACAACAACTGTGGACAAGTTGGAAAATTGGAGGTCCACAACCAAATTCTCTAAGCCCCAGAAATAACTATTTACTGCTCACCTATGTGTGTGACCAAACATCTTTGTGACTTTTTACAAATATATATATATATATATATATATATATATATATATATATATATATATATATGATTTCTTACAAATTACCTCTGTAGACAGAGCACTGCTATGGTGCACGTTTCATACGCTCCATGTCCTGACATTTCTTTTGACTATCTCATAGCCCTTCCATCACTGGGCCATAATACCTCATCCACTGCAAAGAGACACTTGGAAGAAAGATATCATGGGTCAGCAGCTTGAAAAATGTTTATGAAATTAAAAACTAATCATTTTCCTTTCTAATCTTTAGTTACATCATTTTATAACACATATACACGCGTGCGCGCGCACACACACAAAGACACACTATTATGAAGGAGTTTTAACAGAAGTGCCTTCCATGAGTGAACAATATTACTTCCAGACAACATCGAGGTTGTGAAGTGAAACTTTCAGTGCCAGGCATAGAATACCTCATACAATCAATCTATTGGTCAGAGAGACCCAAAGACACCCAAACAATACAAGTTTCCTGTTGTAACTAGATGGTGAAACTTTGTTGCTGAAGACACCACTCACTTTAGATGCATAACATAAAGAAAACAACATCAACTGACCTGGAAATTCTTCCCCTGCTGGCTCACTTGCATGTATCAGAAACTGCTATTTAGATTGCTGGGAGAGAAATTGCATCAAGGATTTCATCCAGCATTCGACCCTGCTTTCTATAATTTCAGCCTGCCTGGTAAGATTGATGTGCTACTGCCGAGTCACATGAAGGTTCATGGAATAACCAACTACTTTCTCATTGGATATCAGTCCTGCTCCACAGGAGGGATCTTATGCCTGGTACTGTAAACCTGGTCAAAAGCTCATGACTGAGGAGATTATAGGAACCTGCTGTTGTCATTATGTCAAACAGTTGTGCTGTCTAACAGCCTTCTAAATATTTTTGTTAATACCTGTAGATATATGTTGCTTTCTACACTGGCCATATCTGGTCAAACTGACAAATATAAGTAACTGAGATGGAGCTGTAGATGAATCATTTACATTAAACATCCCCTGTCCCTGCATTGAAGGCCATTGAACTTTGTGGGGAAAGAGTAGGTGGAAAACTGGAAAAGTTGATGGGTGAGGAACAGAGCTGTCAAATGCAGTCTTCTTGTCATGACTTGACTGCTGAACACATTAACTCACAACAGCTGTGGTTACTTGTATGTTACATGCCCAAGATCAAGTCAAGATCAAGCCAGTTAGAATAGAAAATGAGTCGGGGAAGGGAAGGGCTCCCAAGGCCCAACCGTTGTCGTTGTCTGAGGAACTATTGGAAGCCGATGATTGCTGAGGGAGGGAGACCCTCAGCAATCTTCTTCTTTGTCTCTCTTCTTTGGGACATAGCCACTGGTTGCTCATGCTCCAGAGAATGGCCCCACATCCATTCATGTAAGCACTAACCAGATTCAGGAGGTATTAACAATAACAATAACCAAAAAAAGAAGACATAACGTTAGGAAGGTGACAGGGTGGAGATTGGGTACCTGAGAGGAGCTGGAGAGAGGTAATGATGGATGGGTTTGATGAAAAATGTACTGCTAAATATATGAAGTTTTCAAAAGATAAATAAAAATTACTATTAAAATATTGAAATTTGAAAATAAACACATTGTTCCATTAATACCATCTATTTTTAGCTTTTTTCAGTTGGAATACAGTGGGAAAATTACCACAGTTCAGAAATATCAAGCATAAACTTTGTTTCATATTAAATTATGATACAGGAACCATATTCTAGGGTTCTAACTTTTGTTCATAAATTTATTTTAATTTTTACTTATTTTTTCATAAATTTATTTACAGATAATTTTTTACCTATTTAAAATTATTGTTATTTTGTGCTTAAATAAAAACCTAATTTTTAACAAAGTCATTTGGCCAACCTGGGAATTTCATCCATAATAAGAGTTTTTTCTGATGGATAGCTCATTATGCAGTATTACTTTAAAACACACATAAAGAGAAGAAAAAGAAACTTGAACAATTATTACAAGGAGACATATTGTCTAGAAATTAGCCTTTACTCAGTCTTTAATACTTTAAATCCTATGACTTAATGATTCTTTCAGAAAAGTAAAGTCACAATAAATTGCTTTATTGAAGATTCTAATTAATATGTCTAAAGTTGGGCTTCAGTGTGGTTATTTGAAGCAAGCTGTATAGCAGATTTGATATAATGTTTGGATTCTTTTAAAGAGAAGATAGATTTAAGCTCCATATGCCTGTGATTCAGAATGTGGAATCACAGCATATGTGGCAGTGGATGCCTGTGGCAGACAGTATTTGTCTCCTGTGAAGGACAATCAAGAAAGTACTTCTTAAAAACTGGTCATGACTTAACTGCTGAATGCATCAACTCACAATAGCAACTTCACAAAGAAATTAATCATATTCTTGTGAATGAAACCAGGTAATATTAACTAAAAAGATAATGATTATTCTTTACTAACAGTTCAGTGTTTTCTCTATTATTAGGAATAATGAAATACCATCTCTGTCTTATGTATTTCAATTAATATGTGTAAAGAAATGCATATTTTTAAAACAAGGCACAGTGACAGAGCTACAGAGCAGTCACTGCAAGCAGAAATCATTGGGCTTTGATGTTTGTACAGATAGGACTTCAGGTAGCCTAGGCCAGCCATAAAGTTATCATGTAGCTGAGGATAATGTACATACCTGTTTGGAAAGAGCTTAGAAGTAAGCCAGATTTAACAGCTTAGAGTCTGCTGGGGCTTAGCTGAGCTAGCTTGTTATTTTAACTTTACTATTAGTCATCTGTTTACTTCAGCTGTCTCCTACTGTACTACACAGCCTGGGGTTAATCTACTTCCTATAATGATGTCAAAGATTGTCCCCAATTCCTTGGATAGAAGACTTTTCCCATTGGATGAACTCTAAATCAGGTTAGCTACAGGCAAACTCGCTAATAGGAGCTTCTGAAGAACCACCAGTCATGCCAAGCAATGCTAATATTCTAGAGAGGAAAGTTAGTATCATTCATCTCTGTACTTTTCCTTCTTTGTTACTAGTTTTTCATGTGGAAATCAGTTATTATTTTTCAAGGCTGTGGGAATGCTGTAGTGGTTCTCAACCTTCCTGATGCTGCCACACTTTAATATGGTTCCTCGTGTTGTGGTGACCCTCAACCATAAAAATATTTTTGTTGTTAGTTCATAACTGTAATTTTGCTACTGCTATTAATTATAATGTATGTATTTTATATGCAGCATATCTGATACACCACCCCTGTGAAAGGCTTGTTCAACCACCAAATGGGTCATGACCTACAGGCTGAGAACCGCTGCTGTAGAGGGAATCAGAGAACCAACATCTCTTGTACTGTGGAGAGGCAATGAGATGTGACTAACTTCCTAGTTATCAAAACTCTGGAGCTTCAAAGCCATCCTCCAGAAGCTACCTAACCTTATTGCTCCCTTGAGATCTTGGAATAATTTCTATCCACCTGGATCTTTCATGAACTAAGCATGGTTGCAGGTGTTAACCTACTTGTGCCTATTTATATCTCTGTTCTGCTTTTCAAGGTCTCTGTGGGAATAATTAGTTTTGTTTTCTTGAGTGGACCATGTCTCTTATCTATTATTATAGGAGGAATTGTGCCCTCCTAAAATTTGCATGTTAAAATATAAATTTCAGGGCTGCAGAACATGTCTGTATCTAAATACAAGATCACTAAAGGTAATTGAGTTTAAATGAAGTTAATAGGGTGTGCTGCAACCCAATATGACTGTGTGCTTAAAAGGTTTGGGATACAGACACAGATGGAAGATCTGCAAAGACGTAGGGAGAAGATGGACATCCACAATCCAAGGATAGAAGACCAGGAAAACATTAGACCTATTAAATTCCTGGTGCTACAGACTACAGAAAGGCAAGAAAACATCCTACAATCTCTGTTATTTATGATTGGTGATGCTTAGTTTATGGCAGTCTTTGCAAATAAGTCTCGCACTGTTCCAAAGAGACCCCAACCTAACCTTTCTTTTTTCTTTTCCTCTTTTTTATTATTGAAAATAGTCTTCATTTACATTCCAAAGGCTAAAACCTTTCCTGATTCCCCCCTCCCCCCAAATCCTTAACCCTTCCTTCCACCACCCCCTGCCTCCAAGTATATGCCCCTCTGCCCAACCTATTCCCACCTCCCCCACTTGATTTCCCTTTGCTGGGGCATCTATTGAGCCTTCACTGGACCAAGGACCACTTGTCCCACTGATGCCTGAGAAGGCATTCCTCTGGCACATTTTTGGCTGGAACCTTGTGAACCCCTTGGTTGATGCAAGCCCTGCGGCGTCTGGCTGGCTGACATCATTGTTCTTCCCATGGGACTGTAAACCCCTTCAGCTCCTCCGGACCATCCTCCAACATCTCCACTGGGAACCCCATGCCCAGTCGAATGGTTGACTGCTAGCATCTGCCTCTGCATGTGTAAGGCTCTGACAGGGCTCCTTCAGAGACAACCATGACATGCTCCTTTTGGTATGCACTTCTTGCATCCATAATAGTGTCGGGTTTTGGTGACTGTTTATAGGTTGAATCCCCAGGTAGGGCAGTGTCTGGGTGGCCTTCCTTTCAGTCTCTGCTCTACACTTTGTCTCCTTTATTGCTCCTGTTAATATTCTGTTCCCTTTCTCAGAGGAACTAAAACACCCCCACTTCAGTCCTCCTTCTTCTTGAGTTTCCTGTGGTATATGAATTGTAACTTGTTTATTTTGAGCTTTTGGGCTAACATCCACTTATGCATACCATGTGTGTTCTTTTGTGACCGGGTTACCTCACTCAGGATGACTTTCTAGTTCTATCCATTTGCCTAAAAATTTCATGAATTAATTGCTTTTAATAGCTGAATAGTACTCCATTGTGTAGATATACCACAATATCTGTATCCATTCCTCTGCTGAAGAACATCTGGGTTCTTTCCAGCTTCTGACTATTATAAATAAGGTTGCTATGAACATAGTGGAGCATGTATCCTTATTACATATTGGAGCATCTTCTGGGTATATGCCCAGGAATGGTATAGCTGGGTCCTCAGGTAGTACTATGTCTAATGGTGCTGGAACAACTGGAGGTCAGCATGCAAAAATATGCAAATTGACCCATTCTTATATCCACGAACAAAGCTCAAGTCCAAGTGGATTAAGGATCTACACATAAAACCAGATACACTGAAGCTTATAGAGGAGAACGTGGGGATAAATCTTGAACACACGGGCACTGGGGAAAACTTCCTGAATAGAACACCAATGGCTTATGCTCTAAGAACAAGAGTTGACAAAACAGCAACCAACAAGCTGGGAAAAAATTTTTTACCTCTATCCTACATCCGATAGAGGGCTAGTATCGAATATATACAAAGAACTCAAGAAGTTAGACTCCAAAGAGTCAAATAACCCTGTTAAAGTGGGGTAGAGAGCTAAACAGGGAATTCTCAACTGAGGAAATTCGAATGGCTCTGAAGCACCTAAAGGAATGTTCAGCACCCTTAGCTATCAGGGAAATGCAAATAAAAACAACACTGAGATTCCACCTCACACAGGTCAGAATGGCTAAGATGAAAAACTCAGGGGACAGCAAATGCTGAATTGGATATGGGGAAAGAGGAACACTTCTCCATTGTTGGTGGGATTGCAAGCTGGTAAAACCACTCTGGAAGTCAGTTTGGCGGTTCCTCAGAAAACTCTGCTCCTTTCTATTGCTCCTTCTTACTTCACAGCCACATCACACAGACCTCCAAGCCTCTAGGAATTGGTGATAAATTCTCAGAATTGGGATTTTAGTATGTCTCTCTATAGGGCCAAAGACATTGAGTACCTCATTTTCTTTGCATATGTAGGGCACTAGGGGGAGACAGAGTCAAAAGTATGAATCAAAAATAGCACAGCATCTAGGTGAGCAAGATGCACATCATGGTAGGAAGATGTTGCTGGCCAATGCAAAGCTCCTTCTCCAAAGAATCAGAATTCCCTGTGCTTTCCTCTATGGAAACTGCAGACTGCCTTCTGTATATCATCTTGAAAACAATGAACATTTACATGATGGTCACTGTACATAGACACTGTTTAAGGTGCTTTTGCTTAATATAGTTCATAGAATTTTTTATTGTATTATACTTTATAAGTACATTTACATGTACATACATAAAACAAAGGTGAAATATATCCTTATAAAATACTTTATATTCTATCTAATCTGTCTATTATCTGTTATCTTCCTATTTACCTACCAACAATCATGTTAGCTGACTAATCATTTCATTTTATAGAAACCTAGCCTAGAGAAATTAAATGTCTCATTCCAGGTTGAGCTGGGCCTCAAATCCAACCCATTAGCTCTCAAATCCATGACTTTCCACAGCTTCCTTTATGTGTCATTGTTTCCACTATAGATTGTCTGTTCATATGCAGCGAAGGTAACAGCTTGTCCATGACCAAGTTCATTCTTTCAGTGTTTTCCCCCTCATTTTACTTCAGACTTGAAGTCTGGAAGACACTATCAGTTTAATAAACAGTTACTGGATTACTGACTTGTCATTTCAAAGACAAGAAATTAAGATATGGGAACAAGGGTTTCAGGTGCAAGCCTAGGACCTAAAGCCACCTACTCTTAGTTATTATAAGGAGTAACTAACTGGACAGGTGTCTCAGTCCTAAAGCAAGAGAAAGTTAAATCCATAGTATTTCGGTGGTTTCTCTTCTGATCCCACCTCCAGCATATCTTGTCTACCTGACACCTTAACTTTCTTTTTATTAAATAGACTATTCTGAATCCTTATCATAAAAAGCAAGTACTAATTCATTGTACAAGACTACTCCATCTACTTTAGTGGCCATTACATCACTATGAAGGACTACTCCATCTGTCCTGGTACTACTTGGTATTACTCCTCTTGGTATCTAACCCCAAATCCTCAAGACCTTTGCTTTATTGGGAAGTAGAATGCTTAGCCTCAAGCCTCAAAGGATTCTCAGAGAAACAGTAGATTCTGCAAGTGCAGAGGAAGCCCGAGAGGACTCACGGTGCATAAGAAGCACACACATCAGCCCAGATAATTTGCCAATGTGGATCCACCCCACAGTGCAGTAATGGGAGCAGGTTTAGAAACAGGCCCAGTGTACTCCTCAGTTTGTTCCTTAGATGTGTAGCTCCTCTCTGAAACTTGGTTTCTGTGTCTGTCCACTCAGTGCCAGATGTGGTGGAAAGCTGAGCTGGATCATCTCATAGCTTGACTATGCTTGTCTTCCACAAAGATACAGACTTTGAAATAAAGGCAAACTTCAGAGCAGGTGGAGATGGGATTTCTGGCACAGGACCGCTGGATACCTTACTAGCCACCCTTTCCTGGTGGGAACTCCCTTTTCTCTTAGCATCTTGCAGTTAAGTGTGTCTGTTCTTCCCCAGCTCACCCAGAAGCTGAGGAGCAGAGTGGGGGTGAAAACACCAACAGTAATTGCTGCTGTGTTTACTGGGCAGTAGCAGGAAGGCACCTGTTTGACCTTTGTGTCTGATCCCTGAGCTTATGTGGCCTGGGGCTTAGTAGTTAGCCTCAAAACATCCCTGTCCTGTCCTGGTAACATAATATTTACTTTGGGAGAGACTAAGAAGAAGTACTTGTTGAATGATGATGTCTGAGTGGTTGCCTATTTTCCTGTTTATCTTGCTCATAATCTGACTTTAGTTTTTTGTAGAAGAGGCAACAGACACAGGTTAGATGGGCAAATGCTATTTATACAGTGTTTTGAGGCATAAGGAGCACTTTCCCATCCATCTTCCAGCTGAATGCCCATAGGGCCTCAGGAGGGATCATGGCTGGCTCACCTCCCTATAGTTCTTCAACTCCATAGACTTTGAACAATATGCTATGTCCTTGCTCAATATTTGTCCGGGTGAACCTTCAGTTATAAAGATCAGCAGACATTTCTCTATTTGTTACTGTGCCTTTAAATTGTATTCCCCAACCTAGCCCACAATTGTTATTCGTAGAGAAAATTGTTTTGTTTTAATAGTGAGAAAATGAAGCACAACTTTATGGGTAAGAAACCAAGAGTCCTAGAAGTTAAATAATTTGACCAAGATAGCCTAAATACCTGATGCCAGCATGGTGTATCTAGCTCCTAGCTTAGAAAGTTGGAGTTATAGACAGGCTGCAGGTAGAAAGGTATTGTTCCCTGGCAAAGCACCATGGGACTCTGAAAGGAAAACAGAGTATTTTCTGTAATCCCTACCACTGAAGTATGTTGGGAGTTTCAACAGCACCCAGCACATTGTCTCGTAAGTGTGTACATAAGCATCCATCCACTCAAGTCCTGTTTTTACCTAAGGCCTTCACCTAAGGACAGGGGTTGTATGTTCTTCCCATGCATGTCTTTCAGATCCACACAATGCCTGGCATTCTGATGCTACTTTCTTTGTTACTGAAGACTGTGTGATAACCAATCAGCCCATGAGACAGCCAACAGAAGCTCCAGGTGACTTTTGTATGTGATATGACTTGGTAGACGACAAGTGGGGCTGGTGTTTGGATCTTAGCCCCACTTCCATGGACTATTGATTCCTAAGGAGTGATCCTGAGGGAGACCTTAGAGACAGTTCTACCATATCCACTCCAGTGTGGTGGACTTGAAGAATTCATCTCATCAGCTTCTACCTTGTACATATGAGGATACACTGGTCATGGGCAGCAGAGTGACTTTCCAAGTCCAGTTTATTGTCTCACCTGACATTCTGCTTCCTGGAGGCCTGTATAACCAGCTAGGGAGATCAAAGTACTCATTCTCCAGCCACCAGAGGAGTCTGTCAAGTCTGGTTTACAAAAATTAGTTGTCAGATATATTATTGCTATTTTGTGGCCCGGACTGTTTGTCCTTAGTAATGCCTTCCAGGTAGATACCAGAAAAGTCAGTCCAAAAGTATCATTGACACTCAAGTCTAGTCCTCTCTAGTAGATGATTTGCTACTCTCTGGACTCTAGAACCAGGGATGTCACATAAAGCTTCAGGTTATGTGAGGGACAATACCATTAACACACTGATTATCATGTGATTATTAGCTGGTTGTGTTTCTGTCATTATTATTAGCTTATATTTTCATAGTACTTTATGGTTCACTAAGTACATTGCTATATGTGAAGTCATTTGATTACATAGCATATGATAAACATTTATTTTGTTGATAAAAATTGAGGTTCAAAGAAGGAATGAATGATGTTCAATGTTGTAGTGTTGACAGGATAGAGCTGAGACTCAAGGGCAGGTTTCTCTCTTTCCTATTTAACTGCATTTATTCTGTTAAACTGTTTCAACCTTAAAGATGAGTAGCTCCACACTGGTCCTCATGTTTTGCTGTCCTGACAGAATCCATTCAGTCTCCTGCATCCTGGTTCCCAATGGGAAACAGCACGTTGGTAACTGAGGCACAAAGTGCTTTTAAGAATGGTACTTTGGAGACAAGGTCCATCTGTGGTCTCAGGGGATGAATATTGGAAGAGATGTTTATGAAAAGGCCAAAGAAAGGACAGATCTGGAAGACATGGCAACAAAAGGTTTTTGGGCACTGCTTGTGTACCACAAAGGGTGCCTATAGCATGACATTTTCCATCTCAACAGACTTTCTGCTCAAGTAAACGAGCTTTTGTGTCCAAGAGTCGTGAGGTTGGTATGAGGTAGCAGATATCTGAGAAGTTGGCTTCTGCATCAAGCACCAGCTGCACAGTGTCCAGTCAGCCTGATACTTTTCTCTAGCCAGCTTGACCTCAGCTATTTCAAGTACAGTAGTCGACTTAACTTCCTTTCTCCTTTCTTCCATTCTGTTCCACTTCCTTCCTACTGCAAATATTTACTCAGCTTCTACTATGTTCCAAGTATCTCCTGGGATTTATTAATACATCATAGATCTAAAACTATCAGACCTATTTGGTACCTGAAGTTTGGTCCAGGATCTAAGCTGTCTGTAACAGAAGATTGTGATCACTAGGACGTTTCAGTGTATGCTAGGAACCGACAGACTTCCAGAAAGCTCATCCAAAGGGATTCCACAGAATAATCTCCTCTGAATAGTAGTGATTAAACCATCAAATTGGAGACCAATTTTCTCTTCACTTAAAGCAGCTGACTAAAGTGTGTGTGTGTGTGTGTGTGTGTGTGTGTGTGTGTGTGTGTGTGTGTGTGTGTTGGGGGAGAGGATTCAGCGACAGAAATCAATCAGGTTTTAATCTTAAGTCTTCCTGGCACTCTGTGATTCAAATGGATACTCCTTTGAACACTGCAAAGTTCCACTTAATCACCATTAGAGTCCTCAATCCTGATGTGGTCATCAAGATAGGCACTTAAAAGAGTACCAATGGAAAAGACATGTTATGGCTAGAGCACCTGTCCTGAGTTCTTGGGACAATCTCTTGATAAGAAGAGATATCCTGGATACCTGATAGACTCCAGGTGATCTGATAAATCTAAGAATAGCTCAAGCAGGGCCTGACATCACCTAATTTACCTAGGAATTCAAACACCCAGTGTTTGCCAAGCATCCCTGGGAGACCAAGGCAACATGCTGAGGAGAAGTGACTTCAGTCACAATTTCCAATTGAATCAGACTGAGTCAAAGTCAGAACCTGCTGTGCCACCGCCACACTGACCCTGTGGGCCCTCCTCCCTCTGTGACAATGACTACAAGCTCTCGTTCTTCCACTGGTTCTTTCTTCATCCAAGAACTATTTGCTGAATGCTATGAGCCGTGTCTGGCCTTGAGGATACTATGATGAATAAGCTGAGGCACCTGTCCTTAGGGAAGCTGGGGTCAGACTTTCAGAAGGTCTCCTTGGAGTTTTAATGATGTGCTGAGCCATGTGGCAGTAACAACCCTACCACCATAAGCTGGTCAGACTCTGAATTCATCAGGAAAGGCTGACAAGCACAGAGCAAGACAGTCATTTCTCTAAGGCTTAAGCTGTAGCAGGAGTAGCTGTGGTCTGTCTGCGCAGGTTTCCTAGACACAGTCCTTGACAAGAATCTGAAAAGCACATTTGGAAAGCAAGGCTATCCCTATGGGGCAGGTACATCTGGGCACATTTAGGGATGGCAAAAATTTATGCCACAGCATTTACATAGTACATAAATGGAGAAGGTTCTTAGAAGATGTTATTAAGAAGTTGATTACTTTTGGGGGAATTTGATTTTTATTTTCCTTTGAAAATAGCATGGGAGTCATTAAAGTTTTAAGTAGCTCAGATTCTTCATCTTTTAGAAAGATGGGAAGAATCTATAGAAAAGAGAGAATGGGGTTGGAAGGAAGAAATCCATGTGGGAGAAGCCAAGATGGTTCCTAACCCATGCTGGGATCATATATTGATAGAGTTGAGGCAGCCTTCACAGGGGCACTGGTACTATTGTATGCAATGATTGCTTTGAGCAGTTTATTCCAACCATAGTGTGCCTTTTCTAATGTCATTCTTTTAACTGCCTGCCTTATTGACCATATTAGAACTGAGGAAGCCTGGGGGTGTGGCATGAGGTTGGAGCCTTTCAGTACTTAACAGCATGCCCACTCAACCATCTGAGAGTCAGTGGAATGGTTGATGCCATTAGAGTGTAGGGTAAAGGACAGGGACCTGAGAAAAGAGAGGAGATAGTCACATGGCAGCACGGGGATGCAGTAGGAAGATATTAAAGGGAGCGAGAGGATTTGTGAATACTGAAGTAAGTGCTTGCATGAGTGTGTGTGTGTGTGTGTGTGTGTGTGTGTGTGTGTATCTGCAAACCTAGGACAGAGTCAGTTCTAAGATAACTCTGCTGGGTTTTGATGGAAAGGATTGGCATAAAGGCAACAGGAAATTCTTGGCCATTTCATCATTAACCCAGAGCCTTCAGGCATCTGTGAAATTGTCCAGATGCCTGAAATATGACTCAGCCTCACTGCTTGTGCTCCAGAGACAGAAGCATGGCTGATCAGGCCACGGAGGTCTTGGCATAGCATGACAGGTTCAGCCTTGAGCTGGAGTGAGCACAGTGGGAGTGTAGCATCCAACGTCATGGAAAAGAAGTGAGGAAAGAGCAGCTTCAACTGCAATGATAAGTCCCAGTGTTAGAATCTATGGGCATGTTTATGTGTCAAGCAAGAGTCACTTTGGCTCACTGTTGGAAATCAGCAGATTCTCCATTACCTAAAATAGAATGGAGCATAATGGAAAAGCTACTTGTCCCTCATATTCCATCTGGTGTTTTCTAGCCTTCCTTCTTTTTCTTCCTTTCTTCCCTCTTTCTCTTCCTACCCATTACTGAGTCTGCATTGTGCTCTGGAGCTAGGCTTCAGGTGTACAAAGTCAAATTAAATATCTTTAACTTTTGGAGTGTGAACATAGTCAATTGAGCTTTGAGATCTCCAAGGGGAAGATGAGTTTGCATGGGTTGTGGTTGAGGCCTCACTTTTCTCACTATTGGAGCCAACACTTTAATAAAATCAATAATAAGTCTGCGGTATTATCTGGTCACTTGACATACAAAGTGTTAAAACCAGCATTCTTAGTTCCCAATTGGAGCTCAGGGCCAGGCCATGCAAGTTATCCTGCCTGTGGTACCAACACTGCTCTTCTTGGTCCTCCCACCCACCCTCAAGGCTTCCTTTCTGCAGCATGGGTGCCCTCAGTAGGTGTTCTTAGAGCATGTCCTGTATTTTATCTCTGTATTCTAGGTAATTAACAAAAGGGCAACACACTAGGGGTCAGATAGGCAGGGAGAGAGTCTGAGCCTTAGAGACAGGACTGTGGGTAACAACTCCGTCCTTGTATTTCCAGTGATAAGCATGTTGTCTGGTGCTAAAAGAAAATCAAAACAAAAATCAAGTAGACTCCAAAATGGTGGGGACTTTGCTAACTTTTTTGGTCTGTATAGTATCTTTATGGTAACTAAAATACTAAGTAAAGAAAATTACTAACAAATCAACGAACTAACTAAATAAAGATTAGAAAATACATATATGGAAAAAATAAATAAATAAAATTTCATTTCCCACTCAGAAATAATTGCTTTGGCATGTTGATGTAACTCCATATCATAAAAGTGTATTTATATACTATATTAGCTTATCTAAAGGCTAAAATAAATATAGCAAGTGTGCTATTTATATAATATAACTCATTGCACATACCACTTGTCTAATTCACTTTGCCTGGGTTTTGTTCCCTACATATCAGAGTCTGCTCCTATTATAATTCTGTGGGAACTCTCCATTGGGATGTTGACTGTTAGGATTCCTAGTGGATCATGGTGGATAGAGAGTACTATCCTGCCTCCTCACTGTTTACCCGAGTCCTGGCTTTCTGTGGGCTTTCAGTGTGAGTTGAGACAATAATAAATTTTTAAAAATATTTCTGCTGGAATAGTTCCTCTAACAGTGGCCAATAAGAACACATAGCTTTGTGCAGTTCTGAGAATCAGCTGAGCTCCCCAGAGGAGGTGTCACCTGTTGGACAGTAGAGCCCTTGCAGCTGCCTTGGTGTGCTCGGCCCCTGTGCAGCTAGCACCTCCCCACTGCACCTGAGCATGCCACTTCATCCCCAGCTGGAAAAACAAGATGCCTCAATGCATGAGCTCCTGGGAGCCTCACCGGCTATTTTTACTCTTTCTGAGTGCCTACCCAATATATTTATTTATTCTCCAAGAGGAGGGATCCTCCTTTCTCCAGTTACTCATTCTAGAGGATCCTGGAACATTCCTGCCTCAGGCTCCAGCTGTGGAAATGTTCCTCATGATGAAGATATCATCACAGCTGGCTATGCGCATCTGAAAGATCAAGGACCAGGTACATATTGCCAGGCTGAGGTGGAGTGGCTCTGTTCCCAGAAGTAGGGTTTTCTCAGAAAGCACTCATGTGTACACCTTGTCTCTAAGCACCCACCAGTCAGCCTCAAGTGTTACTGTTTTTGTCTATGTCTTAAGTATTCTATTATTGAAGACAGCAGTGTCTAAGAAGAAAGAAAACGGTGTTTGCAGATTCATAGCAGAACTTCTAGAAGCCTTCCCCCAGCACACCCTTTAGTTGTAGGAAGAGGAAAGCTGTTTGTGTATTCTAACTTCCAGAGGTAATCCATACTCTTGGGCCTATGGACCCTTTCTCAATTTTTAAATTGCCTCACCAGCTTCCCTTGTCATATTTTCTTTCTCTGACCTTGTCTGCTTCTTAGAGGAACCTTCATGATGACATTAGTCCCACTTCTGTAATCCAAAAAGGTCTTCCCATCTCAAGACCCTTAACTTTAGTCAAACATGCCAAGTCTCTTTTGCTGTATAAGGTAAAATATTCACAAGTTTGAGGAATGGGTGTGGGCATCACTGACTACCAGAGGTTACACTAAGGCAATCATGAATACTAAAAATAACACAAACAAGTCAGGCTGTGGTGGCTCACGCTTTAATCATAGAATTTGGAAGTCAGAGGCAAGGGAATTTCTTTGAGTTCAAGGCTTGCCTGGTTTACAAAATGAGTTCCAGGACCACTGTAGCTGCACAGAGAAACCTGCCCCCCCCCCAAAAAAAAAAACCCAAAACGGTGTGTGCCATCTTTAAAAATTCTGGATTAGCATGTGGACGGTGAGAATAAGACTATACCAAGCCCTTGCTCCCTAGGATCAGTTTCCAAGGCAGGATTGGCAGACAGGAATAGAGAAAGGGAAGCCAGAGGACACGGTTTCAAGGACCACCCTCTGGATCTGCCCAGGAATGGAAGTGTTCATATGATGTAATGGGGCTGTCTAGTTTTGTTCATCAGAGTCTGAGGTCTTTTTGCAACCTCATGTTCAGATGTCCAGGTTGCACTTCCACTTATTTTAGGAGTTTTCCTACAGGAAGAAGATTTGCATGTCAGGCCCATATTTGAATATCATTGATGTGGTCAGTGTCTGTGAGTTAGACGCAGTGATAAGACAGGTGTGAGCAAGGCTGAACTTCTGGGCCACAGAAGAGGTATCACAGTGGTGCTGCCCCAGGAAGACTCCTTGGGGCCTGTCAGATAGCCTCTCCCTGGTGATGTCTGACAATCCTTTTCATACAGAGACTTCATTTGTAGTTGTTGAGGGGAGTAGAGACAACAATGACTTTTCAAAAAGCATGATTCAGACCACAATTCACCAAAGTTATTACTATATTTTACTCCAACTTTAATAGTCATGCTTAGTAAACAAATTCTAGGCATACCCAGGAATTAGTCCTAGATTTCCTGTGAATCTCACTTTGCCTCCCTTCTCAGCATGTTTAAGTCTCTTAAATACAAGGACAATTATTTGCATCAACCTATGTACTTCCTATAATATACTTAAAATTACATCTATGTTGCTTAAAATACCATGTAGAGTGTAAATGCTATGTATATCATGCTCCATTGATTCAGGAATAATGATTCAAAGGAAATGTCTCTACAGGTTCTATGGAAATAAATCCTTTCCCCAGATGTGTCTAAACTTCAGCTATAGAGCCTACACATTTAGAGGGAGGGCCATTTTTAAAGTAACTCTTGTTAGGAAAAAATATTGCACAAAGAAATTAAATTCATCTAAGACGCAGAGTGCTGTGATAGAGAGATGGTTGATGAGTGTTCAAACTGCAGCTCCATCTCTAACCTGTGTGAGTCAGTAGAAGCCTCTTTCCATCTCCCAGTCTCAGTTTTCTTATCTAAAACAGAGGTATTTGATCTAACTAATGATCATCTGACCTAGTTCTAATGCAAATTAGAAAGTGCTGTGGCCTCCAGGGTTGGGAATTGCCATCTATGAATGACAGTCAGCATCCTACCCAGATATTCTATCCGTCTACAAATTGTATGAAAGTTGTTAAAAGAAGCCTTAGTCTACATTTTTTGGGGGGTGTCTGTCTTCTTTTCCAAATGGCAAATCCAACCTGATGAAGAAATGAAAATTGAGTCTCTACTGGCTACAAAGCAGCAAGTTAGATACCTCAGAGATTCTAAACTCAAAGACCTTACCTGTGTGGTCAAGTGGGCATATGCACATCCAAATGATTGTAAGCAGATGGCACTGTTTCTCTTATACTTCATCATACTCATGTATTAAATCTATGATTCCTTTAGCTGCTTCTTCTTCTTCTTCTTCTTCTTCTTCTTCTTCTTCTTCTTCTTCTTCTTCTTCTTCTTCTTCTCCTCCTCCTCCTCCTCCTCCTCCTCCTCCTCCTCCTCTTCCTTCTCCTCCTCCTCCTTCTCCTTCTTCCTTAGCATATACGAAAGTTACCTGAACACTCATGTTTATTTTACTACTATTCTTAGTAGTCACGATATGGGATCAATATTTGTTTTTTTTTAATTTTTAAATTTTATTTTTTATATTATAGTATGATTCTTCTACCCTCCCCCATTTTAGTCATTCCAAAATTTCCCCACCTCCACCCTGATAAAATTTTACCAGAATGAAGCATAAATCCAACATCAGATATGACAAAGTATATGAGAAAAACATAAGGACACCTTAACCCTACACAAAGATCTAGAGAAAAAGCCCCTCAAAATTGGAGCTAATTGGTCAGAGAATATTTTCTGTAGCTTCTATTGGACTTCTTTTTCTAGAAATTTGAGCCATGTTCTGCATTCCTTTTATGTTTCTCAGCAAGAGAGGATGCTTCTGGCTGAAATCTAGCAACTGAAACAGCATATTGGCTTCCCTGCCAGAAGTCTCTAAACCCAACCTGTACCCTGTGTTATGAACTTCAGACGTACAATGGTATCAGGTATCACTTTTAAAAATATTTATCAAGACCTTCTTATCTATGCTAGGTACTGTTCTAAGGGGTTTATGAATGTTAGTCACTCTGTAAATGACCCTGGGAGATAAATGCTATCTATTTCTTCATTTTGAAGATGAGGATAATGAGGGAGAGGGTTAAAATAATTTGCTCAAAGTTAACACTGCTGCTAAGTGAGGAGTCGCAACTCAAACATGTAACCTGTCTTAGGACTTAATGCCTCCTGCCACATGGGCATGCTGTCTGTGAAATGATCTTCTGACTTTAACCCTTCAAATGGAGTACATGGGGAATGTTCCCATTAAAATCTTAGTTGAAGATTTAATAGGAAAAGCCCTTACATAAATAGGATGATGACAATTACGAAGAGTCAATGCAAAATACAGATCACTAAAACTAATACATAGTAAGTATTAAAGGGAAGAAAATAGTAAAATATTTGAGGATGGGATTACAAGTGACATTATTTTCATGAGAATGGTCTCTGCATACCCTCATTCACCAATGACATGTAAATACTCTTAATCTTTTGTTATCAGAGAACACAGGTGACATCAGAGCTGTTGTGTTATGTGCTGGGCATTATTCCAAGAGTTTAATGATGATTAGCTCAATCTGCAAATGGCCCTTTGAGATAAGCATTCTTTTCTCAGCTCACATAGTTTTATATAGACTTATAGAACAAATGGGATCTATAGTGATTTGGTTATTTTTACTTCTGAAATTCTACAGCTTTTCATACATTTTTATTTTTTAGACTGAAACTTAACACAAAGATTATGTGCATTGATGGGTGTGATTTGGCACATCAGCACTTTGATGCAGATTCTTTTTAAAGTTGCATTTTATATTTACAGGTCTAGCTCTTCTCTGAGATCTTTATCCATATTGTCTTACTTAGGGAGCTAGGAACTGTTATTAGCCCGATTTTACACACACAGTTAAACAAGTTGCTTGAGAATGCATGGGTGGAGAGAGCAAAGCTGGAAACTGGTCTTGGAATGTGGGTTATGACTGTGCACGGTGCTTCCCAATACATCCCATCCTCCCAGGAGTGGACCCCAGACACTACTGCTCTCCCCATCTCCAGTTTTTTCCCTATACCTTTCATTATGAACTTTGTGACTGTTACTGATGACTCTCCCAGCACAATCAATGTTAGGGACTTCCCAGAGGATTTAATCTACCCATGGAACATTCTGTGTGGGGAAAATATGTTTTGTATTCCATGATAGGTGCTCAAAAGCTCTTTGCACAATCCTCCAGCACCCTTCCCCGGCCTTGGAAGAAAAGTCTCTACCTCAGGTCATCTATTAAAAAAAGGTCTCTCAGTCTTTGCCTTTGGGATGGTTACAGGTGAAGCTCCACTTCTGGCAACTGCAGCTGAATTTTATCCTCTCATTTCACCTTCTGCATACACATGGTCCCTCTACTTTTGGCCAGCCAGAGGTCTATTCTTTAGGACCATATGCAGAAATAGGGCTTTCAATGATTTCTGCCTACTTGCAGGAATCTATGAGTGCCAAATACTCATAGGCTTTTTTGGCATGTTAAATTCAGACAAGAAGAATCCCAATCTCCTCTATCATCTTCATTAGACTTGCTTGAAATAGCATCAATAGACCATCCAGCATTCTTGGTCAAGGTTATGGCACCATCTAAAAATGAAAAGAGCCACATTAGTTCATTGGTTTGGGCCAGGGTATTTTTTTTTTTTTGCCCGAGGGGAGGGGTTGTTTCTTGTCCATATTCTAAAAGAGCCATTTAATTAATCTCCTCTAGTTTTTATTCTGAAGAACAAACAGATGTTATCTTTACCAGCTGAGCTCTAGAATTTTACTGGGTCAACTTAGAAAATAGGGAGCATAGCAGAGCTGCTTATGAGATTGATGGACAAGAACTGTATGTAATATGCAATGCTCCATCACCATCCTACAGGTTTGCAAGTCTCAGAAGCTTTTTCTGTGCATTAATACCTCAGATGCTTATAGAGGGAGGAATTAGATCTTTGGGATGTAGACGGAGGGAGTCATACATACCCCTCATGAGAGATGTTATCAGTATCCCACACATGTGGACCTCAGGTCAGAGCAGAACTGTATAAAAGGCAGGTGAGTCTCATAGCACCTCAATCCATTACTTGTTGAGTGATCTACTCCAGTGCCTGAGGCAGGTAGAACATCTCCCAGACCAGAGAGACTCTGATGCTGGTTTTCTGGGCAGAAAGGGGCTCTGGGTGGAATTGAGGGTAGTTTTGAGATAACAAGGGGGAAAAAAGAGAGAGGATTAGGAGCGAAGGGTCTCTCTAGAAGTGAAAGGTAATGAAGGATTGTATTGGTATCTTTTTGAACTTACTCTGAACTTATCTGAAAGGATAAGTTATATATGTTAGGAGATTGGGTTTTCAAACTTCTAATTATTTAAGAGATAAGATATTGTAAATTCATAGTTCAGTCTTCAAAGTAACATTTGAGCTTGTTGAACTTATATTTTTGTGTTATTTTTCACTTTTATCCAGTTCCTTTTGAGATGTCCTGTCAGCAGAGCCAGCAACAGTGCCAGCCCCCTCCCAAATGCAAGACCCCAAAGTGCCCTCCAGCCTCTTCCTGCTGTAGCCTGGGTTCTGGGGGCTGCTGTGGCTCCAGTTCTGGTGGCTGCTGCAGCTCTGGAGGTGGCAGCTGCTGCCTGAGCCACCACAAGCCCCGATTCTCTCTTCGTCGCCGACGTCACAGCTCTGGATGCTGTAGCAGTGGTAGCAGCAGTGGTTGCTGTGGCAGCAGCGGGGGCAGCAGTTGCTGTGGCAGCAGCGGGGGCAGCAGCGGGGGCAGCAGTTGCTGTGGCAGCAGTGGTGGCAGCAGCGGGAGCAGCAGTTGCTGTGGCAGCAGTGGTGGCAGCAGCGGGAGCAGCAGTTGCTGTGGCAGCAGTGGTGGCAGCAGCGGGAGCAGCAGTTGCTGTGGCAGCAGTGGTGGCAGCAGCGGGGGCAGCAGTTGCTGTGGCAGCAGTGGTGGCAGCAGCAATGGCGGCAGCGGTCACCAACAGCAGTCTAGGTGCTGAACTGGGGATGAAGAACATGGAGAGCAGCACTGGCCGAAGACCTGCCAGCAGAAGATGTCCTTTTCTCTGGTTTTCCTGTAGAAGTACTTCTAGAGCTCTCTGCATGTCCTTCTTCATCTCCCTAAAGCTCATCTACTATGAGGTCTTGAGGCCCCAGCTCTGAGATTTATTGGTTTTGCTTTTCCTCTCTGACATAACTAACTGTTTGAGAATGAGATATTGAAAAATCAGCTTTGAAATTTTTTTCTGGGCAACAATAAAGCTTTTGATTCCTGACATCATGGCCTTCCAATGTGGTTTTGTTTACCTCCTCCAATTTATTCCCTCCACACCAAGCCATAGTCCTCCCCCCCCCTTTTTAAATCTAAAGTGCATATTTTGAATCCACTTAGAACTTAGTACTCTGAGACCTGTGCCCCTTATACCAACTTGCACAGGGGGGACCAGGGATAGGTTGAGATGAAACAAGCAGCATCCAGAAAACCTCTGTTATGGGAGGTGACACTCAAAAGGGACCCACGATTTGGAAAAGTTTATCTTTTAGTCACGGAGAAGATTGCCTCGAGTGTACATTGTGGGCTCAAGTGAGTAGACACAGTGCTGTCAGATTATTGCCTGCTGGCCAGCCGAACGTTCTAGAGAAGTAAGCTGAGGAGACAGGTGTGGAATGGTGGAACCCTAGAATTTTAGGTTTTGGTGTGAATAGAGAATAAAGATACCGTCTCTGCCGAAGATTACCTCCATCTGGTGCTGAAGATTACCTCCATCTGGTGGTACTGGTGGTCATGCATGTGTGCATGTGCATGCGTGTGTATGTGTGTGTATGTTATATATGTGTGTATGTGTGTGTGTATGTTATGTATGTGTGTGTATGTGTTTGTGTGTGTGTGTGTGTGTGTATAATGGAATCAAGGGTACTTAAGTCACTGAGTTTGAGTGTTCATATAATATTCCTTTAGGATTGGGATGGCTTCTTTAGGAAATACTAAAAAACGTTTATGATAGAAGAGATAATTGCAAGTCAGCCTTTTTATACAAGAGAAGCAGCTAGCCTCTCAGTTGATAAGAGTTAACAGAGGTGCATAAAGTTGGTGTAAGAGGTCCATACAGTGAGTATCTACTTGATCTCTCCATATTGATTCCTATCACCCTGGTTTTCTTCACCTTTTGCATAATTTTCCTGAGGAGAACCGGCATCTATCTTATTACCTCATTACTTCCTTCTCTTTTCTAACATTGATCTCTCTTCTTGGAATGCCTTACCTCTTCTTGCCAGGTGCTCTGGTACAGTAGGCAACCTGTTAATCAGGCTCTAAAGCCATGGTAAATGAAATGGGTATCTTCTATGACTTGTCTTTCCTTGTCTGTTTCCTCATGCCACACCCAGCACGGCACCCCAGAACCTATCTCACTCTTAATCCCTGAATTCTTAGTCTTAGATTCTCTTATGTCTCATACTCATGGCTGGTGTGACCAGGCAGTTCCAATGACTGAAAGACAGTTCAGAGGCAGTTGACCTCCTAAGTTTCCTCCAGTTTTATAAATCAGCTAATTAAAATGCAGCAATCACTGTGGGAACTTTTGGGCTGCTCTCCCTTTTATTTTCCTCTTCTTCCTTCTTTGCCCTTTTATTTTATCCTTTTCATTTTGTTGTGTTTTGTCTTTTTCCTGTTTGTCAGTAGTTCTAGGAAGAATGCATTCTGAAGGGAGATGATATCAGAAACAGGAGCTCCATGAGCTAGCCAGCTTACTATCTTCCAATAGGCCCATACTCCTCACCCATTTTTGTCTGAGAGCCATCAGGGTTACATTATGGAATATAGCAAGGTGACTTCTTTTGGTCTTATTGGTCCCTTAACCTTGCCTGGGCTATTCCTCCTGTCAACAGTGACAGGAAGAAATCACCATTATGATTCCCATCCCACCATCATTTTTTTTTTCAAAGCTCTCTGGAAGCATCTGGACAAAACCCAGAGGGTTAATCACATAGCCTGCAGCCTGCTATGCAAACACAAGAACCAAGGGCCATAGAGATGCAAATAAGACAATACATGATAAGGAGATAGCTATCATGAATAAGTGTGAGAAAGTGGAACAGTACATTGTTCTCCCCTCTTGCTGTGTGTGTGTGTGTGTGTGTGTGTGGTGTGTGTGTGTGTGTGTGTGTGTGAGTATGTGTGTGTGTGTGTGTGGTGTCTGTGTGTGTGTGTGCTGTGTGTGTGTGTGTGTGGTGTGTGGTGTGTGTGTATGGTGTGTGGTGTGTGTGTGTGTGTGGTGTGTGCGTGGTGTGTGTGTATACAGTGTTTAAGAGAGAACCCCGACCTCTCCTCATTTGACATCCCCCCCCCCCTGACTTCTCTGAGCACACATACAGCCCTCCCAGCTATGAACAGTGTCCGGTTTGAAAAGTAAACACACCACAGCAATCCTAGCACCTCTGTGAAGTGACTTGGTTGTCCACGTGCACCACCTACAGTGCTATCTGAGTGATGAATGCCTTTGGGATGTAAGTGTCAGCTGAGCATGTCTGTTGAGAAATGGGCTCCTCCCAAGGACCTGGACTTGTTGGAATCTTATAAAAGCTTCTCTGGCCACACACTGTTCAGTCTTCTGCCTAGCAGGTGTCAAGGTCCAGTTGGAGAACTGAGTGAGTCTTCCCGTGGAGCCAAGGTCTAGTAAGTATCTAAGCAGGGTCTTGGGGAGGAAGCTGGGAAGAATGGAAGACAGAAAGGAGGAGGTAGGATGCAGCCAGAATATAGCTGTTGGAATCAGGCTTTCAGTGAGCCAGCCTTTTGTGTTGCCTATGAAGATACAAAGGCCTGGCATTGTGCTGACCTTTTAAAAGTTTTCCAGTCTGTGAACAGCTTTGAGGAACCCAGGTCTTTAAGGTTCCCTGCTTTGGTTATTCCTGTTCTCTGCTATGACTAGCCTTTTTCCTTATAATGTGGAGGACAGGAAAGCAAGAATGTGCAGAGCATGCTTTTATGTTTTCGAATTCCCTATACCCAAGACAGAGGGACACAGGTAGTCTTTGTATGTTTTCTGTGATGCTTATACAATATTAACTGAGGGTTAATAACACAACACTTGAAGGGTTGTGTGGTCACAGTACACATGGGAAAGGGCTGAAGCCAAGAGAGTTTTGATTGAGTCATATAGTTAAATTGCAGCCATATGCTTTTTATTTTCCACCATGGAGATCTTGGATGGTCCTTCTGTCAGTCAGGAACACTGCATTGATCATTTTCATATTCTGTTTCCTGCTTTGTGCTTCTGCCACTGGAAGCACCTGTTTGGGTTTGTTTCTTTGCTTCCTTTCTTTTTCTTTCTTTCTTTCTCTTATCCCTCTTGCTCCAAGGCCAGACAGACTTTTCTGTTTAAGCCAAGTGCCCAAAGTTCTATGATCCACTATAGGAATGAAAAGGCGGGGTTTTAAAAGAAAGGATGTCTTTCTTTCAGATTAATCTTGACAGACACCGAGATGTCGCAACAGGGAGCCAAAGGTTTTTCCAAAGGGTCTTCCCAGAGTTCCGCCCCCTGCCCCGCCCCGACTCCTGCCCCCTCGTCGTCCTCCTCCTGCTGTGATGGCGGCTGCTGCAGAGGCTGCGGGGGCGGCTGCGGTGGTGACTCCGGCTGCTGTGGCTCCAGTTCCACCGGCTGCTGCTGCTTTCCCAGGAGACGCCGCCGGCAGCGTACTGGCGGCTGCTGCTGCTGCGGAGGAAGCCAAAGGTCTCAACGCTCCTGCAACAATCAGAGCTCAGGCTGCTGCTCTGGTGGCTGCTGAAAGCCTTCAGAGCTGTTCCGGAACAGCTGAATCCTCTCTGCTGCTCTCACCCAGCCCTCCCTAGTAGTAACAGGCAGGACCGGCCTAGAAGTTTGGTTCCCCTTAAGCTAACTGCACTTAGATGTTCAGTAACTTCACCCTGTTCTTAGACCTGTCCTCTAATGTCAATTTTCCTCCCAGGGGATACAAATCAGGGGTGGGACCTCAGACCATGTTATGGGCAGGAGGTTGAGCACAGCAGTGTTAAAACAGGCCTACTGATTTGATTGTCGCCTGGAGACATCATAATAAAGCTTCTACCTCTTATGAACGCTTCTTTTCCTATTTATTCCTTGAAGCATCCGTGCCTTCACTTTTCTTAATTTATTCCCTTTTATACTACCCTTCAAAGGCTCATGCCTGAAGGAGAACACATCGACTCTCTGCGAGTGTTAAGGATCCGGGGTTGGCAGAATCATCTACTTTGTATAATGACTCACTGAGGTGGCTGCTGCTGCGTCCATTTTACAGAAGGGAAACTAAGGTTAAGCTCAGAGTCATTTCGATATGCCTGCAAGATGGAGGTGACTGCAAGATTCCGGAGATCATTTTGCTAATTGCTCTGCTTAGCTTGGTCTGCTTTAAGTGGCCTGGAAACTGGAACTCCTCCTAGAGCAAGCCCCGCCCCCTCCCCAGGCCCAGACAGCGGAGGGAGTCTGGTTTGACACAGCACATTTATGAATTTGAATTCAGTTCTGCTCAAGGTTGCTTCTCTTCATTCATCCTTTCCCTTCCTCCCGTCTTTGCCTCTCTTTCTCCTACCCTTTCCTCATTTTTCTTTTGCTGGTGCTTCCACCATTGACTTTTGCTCGCTGGATGAGAAAAATTCCTATGGTTACCAAGAGCCTGGAACTCACCTCACCCTCTTATTCTGATCTATACAGCTGAGGCATGACCAGGAACCACGGGTCTCCCCCTATCTGTGGCAGTTGGAACAAACCATACTTATATAAGAAGAAGTCTTTGTAAGCATAGAATTTACTGTTCAGGCTAGCTAAGACCTCTTAGCCTGATGTCTTTTAGGTTCAGAAAAGATAGTATAATAGTGGTTAAAAAAATAATAGCACAAAACTAGCTAACATTTGATGAATATTAATTTTGTTCCAGACTCAAGGTATAGCACAGAATGTATGCATATATTCAATTAATGTTAATAATCTCAAAGTAGGTTTTGATTTTCCTAGTTTTAAAAGTGTGAGTAGATTGGGGGATTCAGAGACTCAGGCATCTGAGCAAAGTTTGATAGGCAGTGAGAGTCCTCGGCCTCTGATGGTGAATGATGGGGGTAAGACTTAAACTGAAATCTACAGGCATCAAAGTCCATGGGCTCCACACAGTGCCATTAAATCCACTCTACTGCAATCCTGGAAACCACCACTGCCTAAAAGAAGGGACACTTGGTCCTCTATGGACACACCCAAGCTCTTAGAAAATTGCAGCTTGACTGCTCTGTATCAGTGACTGCTGAGCCTGTGTGGCATCTGCCCAGCAGCCATCTGCTGAAATATTTGCTCAGAGGCAAAGTTAGAAATGCATCACTGATTCATCCATGCTGTTTACAGCTGAGGCTAGATGCCATCCTATGTTTGGGATGGTTGGAAGGACCATCCAGGCTCCTGATAAGTCCTACTCTGCCTCTCATTTTGGGTTCTGAGATTCCGTGATTGCATGCTGTGATTGCACTGTTTACAAATAGATGATCTCATTGAGGACCTGCCTCCTCCATAGCAGTCAGTGATGTGTAGTGAAGCAACAGGCCTCGTGACTTGTTGGACAGCAAGGCAGGAAGGGTGGGCTTGCCTGACTCAGAACATACTGGAATGGCAGTGTGAGGAGCAGGGAGTGTAAGGACAGAGTTTTGGGAAAGAGAGATGGTAACTCATTATGAAATGTGTGAGTCTCTAGCAATACATGTCTTTGACCTTGGATACATTGATGTCCATTCTTGGCCAGCTGTGAGGATGGCAGCCCCACTGGTTCCCTCTTCTCCAGGAACTACAGACATGTGGGAGATATGCAAGAAAACACATGGTTAAGGCTTCGTCCTTTCCAGGGAGCCTGAGGCTTTGGGTATTTAAGATATCTTTCTCTGTCATATTGGCCGTCGGACATTGTCTTCATTAAAAAAGAAAACCTGGGATTCCAGCTGCTTGGCATACAGGTTTGCTGCTAAGATCAGCCTTACACTGTGAACTTGGCACTCTTTCATTTACTGCTTAAAACACTGCCACAAGTTAAGTATTTCCACTGTTTCTTGATAAGGAAACGGAAGCATAGAGCTATCTTAAGATATCACAACTTGTAATCAAAGGATAAAGTTTTGAACAGGGTGTTTCTGACATTAGGGACATCTTTTCTGTATTATGAAGTTCTAAGAAGGAGGAAAACTTCTGATAGAAGCAAGAGAAAGACTCCAAGGTATTGTTGGGATTAAAAATAGATCTCTGAAAACATGTCCTCAGAGGAGAGACCAGTAGCTCCAAATGCCAATTATAGGAATTTAACAGTGTTGTATTTGTGGCATAGAAAAAAAAATAGCTCTTTGAGAAGAATTTGGAAAGATAAAAATTGACCTGTAGAATATCTATAGCAAAGATTAGGATGCTCTGGAAACCTAGAAAGACTATATCAATAGGCAGCTACAGTGACCCCAGGATCTGAACATGGCATTGGGCAAGAAAAGAAGATGACAGGCGGGAAAAGCATTTGCCTAGAGAAAAAATAATGGGTGTAGCCTTGGAGTATATGAAGACAAACCAATTAAGGTGTCATTGGCCACCTTGTGCCTGGTCACTAGAAAATGACAGCAACATTGACAGAGGAGTAGAGGGTGAAAGAAGAGGTGTAGGAAGAAGGGGGATTCTGACCCATGACATGATGGATTTGTGGAGCTGCCAGGGGATGAACAAAAATCAGGTCCGTGAAACAAAAAGTGCAGATGAGCTTTGAAAACTGATTTGATAACATCTGGATAAAGAGGAATAAACTCTGCGGAGGTGGGTACCCAATCTTTGGCAATGGATGTAGCTTCACTTCTGCAATGAAAGTTATGAAGAAGGAGGAGGAAGAGGAGGAGGAGAAGGAGAAGGAGGAAAGAGGAGAAGGAGAAGAAGGAGAAGAAAGACCTGGTTTGTCTTACTCATCATAGAAAGCTTGTGTAAAACTAGAAAATTAGACACTGAACACTGAAGATGCCTGATTGATACATATTGCTTAGTCAACCTCGCCACCATTAGATACCTAAGGCGAGTTGAGGGGAATGAGCAGAAAGAAGCTGAATTCCAAAAGAGGGCCAAAGAGGAAGGCAGAAAAACTCACTCAGGCTTTATCTGAGCAGCTCATCAGGTTGCTTTCACGTCTTGGGTTCTAGAATGTCAGGCTGAAGAGAAGCAGGGCAGAGCAAAGTTGCAGAAGGTAAAGGCTGTCACTTAGTAAGGTCAGTCACATGGGGTCTTCCTTCCCCTTGCTTAGTCAGCCTTGCTACTATTAGACACAGCAAGAAGTTCCATCTGGAGGGACAGCAAGTTCCTTCCTCCTTAATTTGGTAGAACTTGTTAAACAGGCAAATTGGTATCATAGTGAGTAAGGAGAAAAATCCTCTCTGCTGTGGATGACGCTGCAACAGATTGGAATGATTTGGCTCTGATAAATCTGAACTATGTCAGCTTGCCTCAGGATAAATGACAGCTCTAGAAAGGCAAGTATCACATCCTCTCTTATAAATACTGAGCAGGGTGAGGACAAAGGCTTCTAATCTATCTTATACTGTGATGCATCTTGTTAACAATGTTGTTAGAACGTTTAGGGAGATGGTTAGGTGGGAAAGAGGAACAGTGTTCAAATCCCAGCACCTGTGTAAAAGAAAACAAA